>NC_056006.1:71356295-71656295 GCF_018446385.1 Zingiber officinale | reverse complement strand
CTTTTGCACTTACGAATGGACCTACCTTGACAAGCTGATCTTTGGCTAGCCCACATTGTAGGGTTACCACTGCCTTGGCATCGGCTTGTCCTTTGCGGGTTTGCTCGGCGGACCACCTTGACGAGTCTAGTTCCTTACCTTCTTCGTCCTTTGGAGGTGTGAACCCTTCCTTGACCGAGAACCACATGGAGATGTCGGTCTTGAGGTAATACTCCATGCGGCTCTTCTAATATTGGAAATCCGCTCCGTCGAAGTAGGGTGGACGATTGGTGCTAAAGCCTTCCTTCATAGCCATCTTCTTGCTCTTTAGGGTGTTAGTCCGGATGAAGAGCGCCAAGCTCTGATACCACTTGTTAGGATCTTCGGATGGCTAGAGAGGGGGGGGTGTGAATAGCCTCTTCGCAAACTTACACAAATTTTCTTCCAGAACTTTGTTAACACAGCGGAAATAAGCAAAAACAAACTAATACAAGGAAGAAAACAAAACACCACTAACACAATGATGTACAAGGTTCGGGGATAACTTGCCCCTACTCCTCGGCGTGTCCATAAGGTGGACGATCCCTTGATCTTTCGGTAGATCAACCCCCGGACAGATTCCGGCTAAGTATTTCTCCTTCTCGGTGGAGAAACCTCTCCACAAAAGTCACAGAAAATGATATGAAATGAAGCACAGACTTACAGAGCTTTGTGGCTAAAGGAATGAACAAATGAACTCACAGCCACAATGAAATCAACGCGCAAAGACAGAAGGATTCCTCAGCCAAGAGCTCAACCACACAGCGCCCTTGCTTTGGTCGACAAAGAGTTTTTCCTTAACCTTAGCAAACCTCTCTTCTTCCTCCTTCTTATTCTGCTTTCTCACTGCGTTTGCCTCCATCGAATCACTGCAAGCTGCATAGAATCGCTGCAACCTGTATCGAATCACTGCGATCAACTCAGGCGTCGCCAATCACTTCTCCTCCTCATCTGGTCCTCTGAACTCACACCAATACCATCCATGGTCTTTACTGGTGTCTTCTGAGCTCGAACCAATGCCAAGGAGTCAAGCTGATTGCAACCAGAACATACCCAGATCGCCAGTATCCGTTGATGCTTCAAATGCACCATTTGCAGTCAAGCTCAGTAGAAAGACCATTTTGTCTTATTCCTCTAATAGACCTTAATTTGAATTCAAGCATCGTCATGATACCTGCAACCTGTAACTCAAAAAGCTCATAGAAGATCGTTAGTTCAGAGAAATCAGAAGTTGCAGAAAAACAACAGAATACAAACGACATCGCTGTGGATCGGTCAGCAGACCGATCCATGGTTCTCTGGACCGATCAGGACACATCCTGATCGGTCTGGGATGGTGCTGATCGGTCCCCAGACCGATCAGCCAACTCTGTGTGAGAATTGGCCTCGTCTCTAATCGGTCTCCAGACCGATCAGTAACTCTCACAGAAAGCTACTGATCGGTCACCAGACCGATCAGTCAACCAGCGTATCACTGGATCGGTCACCAGACCGATCCAGGTTTAGAGCTCCTAGCCCTAAACCCTACCTGGTCCTGAGAACGAGCTACCGAGCCCTCTCTGACCTAGTCAGAGCTACCGAGCTACCGAGCTACCGAGCTACCGGGCTACCGAGCTACCGAGCTCTCTCCGACTTCGTCCGGAGAACGAGCTACCGAGCCCTCTCCGACTCCATCCGGTCCAGAGAACGAGCTACCAAGCCCTCTCTGACCTAGTCCGGAGAGCGAGCTGCCGATCTGCCGAGCTGCCGAGCTACCGAGCTACCGAGCTACCAAGCCCTCTCTGACTTCCCATGCCAAGCTTCCATACTTGGACTTGTCCCGTGCCAAGTCTCCATACTTGGACTTTTCCGTGCCAAGTCTCCATACTTGGACTTTTCTCGTGCCAAGTCTCCATACTTGGGCTTTTCTCGTGCCAAGCACCCTGCTTGGTCTTTTCACCAGATGTCTGGTCAACCTTGACCTATCTGGATTTCCCTTGCCTGGCTTCACTCACCAGGACTTTCCAACTACCTGGCTTCACTCACCAGGACTTTCCAACTGCCTGGCTTCACTCACCAGGACTTTCCCTTGCCTGGCTTCACTCACCAGGACTTTCCCAAATCAGGTCGACTCACCTCGGGTCAACCAGGTCAACCTTGACCAAAGATTGCACCTACAATCTCCCAAGTTTGTATTCTGTCAAACATCAGAATACAACTTTTCTATTCTCATCAAATATCAGAATAGAACTTTTCTATTCTCGTCAAACATCAAAATACAACTCGAGTTAAGTCAACCAGGTCAACCTTGACCTAAGGTTGCACCAACAATCTCCCCCTTTCATCAGAATAGAACTTTTCTATTCTCGTCAAACATCAAAATACAACTCGAGTCAGGTCAACTCGAGTCAGGTCAACTAGGTCAACCTTGACCTAAGGTTGCACCAACAGATTTCACTTATAGATGCATATGGAAAAATACCCTAACAGTATTTTGGGTTTAAGAAAAGTATAAGAAAGATAAAGAAAAGAAAGAAAAGGCCAAGGCCTTAAGTAGATCCCAAAGTCAAGACTTTAGGGATTTTGGCACACAAGGTGGCTATTAAAATGTCAAGGCATTTAAAGAAGAAGTAATTAAGATTATAAGTATTTTACTTTTAAGAAGAGGCTAGTACCTGACTTCGTAAGATTGTCGTTAAACAAATCCAGGTGTCCAATTCCAAGGTCTTGGCCCTGGTAGACCAAGGTCTGCTCTTTTAGGATTGGTGGCTCGCTACCCCAACCTATTAGGGAACGCGCATAAGATGGTACTAAGCCTGGACCGAAGAGAAGTTGATTACTATTTTGAAGTATTAAAGTATAAGTTTTCAAACAAAAGAAATAAGCTTCACATAAGTTTAAAATTCAGCAAATTTAGCTTTCTTATATACTGACATGTTGTTTAGATTTGCTTACATGTTTAGTATTTCAGTATGCTATGTTTCGTTTGCTATTAGATGAGCATTCAGTTTCTAGATTTCTTTTAGCTTACATGCATACTAGAGTTTTGTGAGTTAGATAGCGCTTACTAAGTAATTTTGCTTATAGATGCATTTCCTCTTACTGCAGATAAAGGAAAGGAAAAGCTATAGTAAAGGAAGGCAACAAGGAGGTGCGGATGGATGTGTGATGCCTGGACTATATAAGCCTTGGGATTTAGCATAAGAATTTATTAACAAAAAGTTGAGTAGAATGTATTAGATGAGTCATTTAGTCTTCCGCTGCTAGTTAATTGTATGTTTTGAGTTCTCCGAGAGTTTTAGGAATTACTATCAACATGTGTACAATGTTAGTTAAGTAAAGTTAGTAGTCCAGTAGCGCTCCGCCCTCACAGTCCAGTAGTGAGGAGGGTGGGATGTTACATAACCCCTGTCACTAGGGCGCCTCGGTAGATTATAAGGACACAACTCTAATTGATGTTATCAAAGATAGAATTAAGGAGCTTAGTTTGGTCTCTTACTTCCTTGTGAAGGAGTCGCCTCTCCTTTCAAGGAAGTACCCTAGATATCCGTGAATGGGTTACCCCTGTCACTAGGTCCCCTCGGGTGTACGATCTAAGGTATTCCTTCTACGAGGTTGGCAATTCCAACACAATCAATCAACACGACAAAGAGATCAAGTAGTCGAAACAAAGAAAACGGAATCATCTAATGGATATAAATATAATATGAGTCTTACATCAAACCCAATCCACAATTACTCCCTCATCCTAGAACAAGGACTCTACTCCATAGATGCTGGAGAAAAACTCGAAGACATGATGTATATAAACATACAAATTCTCAACACGAAGAGAAAAAGAAGAAGTATGCTTATCCAACGATGACGAGTGATCTTCGGGTCCAATCCTTTGCTTCTGGAGTTGATGTGGTGATGAAAGATCACTAGATCGATGTCCTGGATGGCGTGGAATGGCACCAGAGTGATTCTCCTGTTGACGGCTCGCCTCCCGGCTCTCTCCCCTTGAGGAAAAGGGGTTAAAACCCTTTTATAGGCTAGGGCGCGGCGCGGCGGCACGACCGTGCAAGGATGGCATGGTCATGCCCTTTCTTGGCTCTGGGTGCGTTGGACGACTGTGCTAATTGGCACGGTCATGTGATCTTGGGGCTCGGCTCTGGGGACACAGTCGTGCAGGGTTGCACGGCTGTGTACTGCCTGGTTGCGGTCATGGGGGGCATGACCGTGCAAGTATGCACGACCATGCTCTGATCTACCTCCGGGTTGGCCGCACGATCGTGCAAGGGTTGCACGGTCGTGCACTTCTCCTCTTTTGTTTGTCCACACAGCCGTACAAGGTTTGCACGGCCGTGTTCTCTGGCTCGCTCCGATGCGTCGACAAACGCTGTTTTCACTCCGAAAGTTGTCTCTGTCAACACAAAATCAAACAAAGAGCAGATATCCATACAAAAGAGTATATATGATAAGTACATGATAAAAGAGGCGATCATACAAAGAATATGTACGTATAAAGCAAGTGAATGTGTGTAAAAACATGCATAAACTATCATAATATTTACGCACATCACACCCTCAGACTTAAACATTTGCTTGTCCTCAAGCAAAACACTACAAACTATGTTCATGAGTGCATGATAGAATTTCATAATCCCTAGTGCATTCACCTAACTCTATCAACTAGTTGTGGAATTACCTAAGTATGGCCTAAACATAAGTCCTTTGTGCTCAGTGCAATAAGTAGCTCAAACTCTTCAAGTTTCAATTCTTTATCCTAGTTAAGTCATCATACAATTGAGTTCCTAATGTTCCCGGTGATAGGCACTTACCTGCCACACACTTGATTCATTTTTCTTAAATTACACAAGGTCTCAAAGGATACTTCTCGGAATCAAGAGAAACATAACATTCATTTCCCCAGTAACCTAACTCGGTCTCAAAGGGGTGAATTGTTAGTTTCCACTCACGACAACTGTTTTTTATCCCTTATTCATTTTTTTTGTGCTACAGAGTAGCACTAATCACACATGTGGGATGCATATGTTGGGATTTAGATTTTTCCAAATGAACTTCCATGATCCGAGGTCATCCAGTAACCAAAATGTAAATAAGAAATCACTATGGGAACAAAAGTACTAAACAATTTAGACGAATCATAATTATTCCAAAAGTATTTCTACTATTCAAGCTCAAGTACTTAAGTGTAGTGTAAATAAGATCCTTAAGGTTAGGCCAAAACTTATACCAAACTCTGTACAATACTTAGCTTATTTCATGCTACTAGAGATAGAGAAAGGAGATATATCAAACATACTAACACTATCTTGACACACATAAACTAAAAAAATGCTAGTCATTTTACTATCGGACAAGTAGCAGAAAAAGTAGAAGGTTTGATGTTCTCAAATATACCTCAAAACTAGAAATATGAATCTCATAAAATGCGAATAAACAAAGCAAAGAGCAAATGAGATGCAAATAAAAATATGAAACTAGTAAAATGCGAATAAACAAAACAGACTGATAAAATATGCAAAACAAAATAAAATGCAAAAAGAAAAGAAAACTCGACTCCGACTCAGGTTGTGCAGACTTACACAACATCCCCCTCCCCAAACTTAAGACTTTTCATCATCCCGATGAAATCAAAATGGTGGCGGGGGTGGGGGATAAGGGGGTCCCCGATGTGTGCTAGGGGGAAATATAGGCATATCAGGAAGATGATCAAGGTGTTGATGATATTGATAAAGGGCATCTACTTGTTGTCTATTGATATCCATATCATCCATAAAATTTCTCATTCTTTCCTGGTCAACATTATAGTCCTGAACAACCCCTGTCACCTGACTATAGAAGTCCATAGTGAACTGAAAATGATCTTGTACCTTTCTAAACTGGTCGTTAGATAACTTGAAGCGACCCTCCAACAATCGTTGTTGGGTATTTTGCTTCTCATGAAGGGAGTCTAAAGAGGTGCGGAAGTCAAAAAAATCAAACATAGAGGATCCCGTGCTATATGCAAAAGAGTGCCTAGGAGGTTTCGGATGTCCGGAAGGCTACGGGAATCTTGATGACAAGGGCTCTTGGTGGTACTTGGTTTCTTCTATAATGGAGGGTACAGTCTCGGGGTATAAATTAGTAATCACCCAATTAGTGGGGTCGCGAACTGAAGTGCGCTCGGGGCAAGGAAGGGGTAATGGAAAACCATTGGTCATAGGGAAAGCAAATCAATTCTCATCCCGACAAATTATCTTCATAGCAAGACAAGAATCAATATCGATCTTGTTATTATCATGAATCACCTCTAATCCATCAAGCTCACAATCTAGATTGAATGCTATTTGGGTGATCAACCCACCAAACACTATCATCCCCGAAGATAGCTTAGCTGCCCTCAACAAAGTTTGCAAAAAATGAAATCTGGAATCAAAATCAACTTTATTCAACATCGCCCAAAGAGAATAGAGTTCTATCTTTCTAACCACCCCATCACTCTCTTCTCGACCAAAGATAGTTTTGCTCATCACTCGATGAAGGTATCTAAAGGTTGAGTTTTGCATGCGGGATACTTTGGCTCTAGAGGGTTCATAAGGGTCTTTTGATCCGATTATCGACGCCCAAAATTCATTCCATCTTATTTCATCATCAAATCCACGGGCACCACCAATGGGTAAACCAAAATAATTATTGAAATCACTAAAATTCCACTGAACTTCTTTATTCATCATCCTAAAAGTTATAACCCCTACGTAGTCATCATCAGAAGAAAATTTAACATCAATCGAGCTCAAAAATTCAAGGACTAGACGGGGGTAAGTCGGTGCATGATTTTACATAATATCATTCCAATCTAAAAAACTAATCATCAAATCTACATCATCCCTAATTCCTAGCATGCCCATAGTAATGGGATCCATATATTTAGTGCATGTAATTTTCCTAGCGACAAAGATATCATATCTAGCTTTTTATTCATGATTTCTAAAAATAATATTGAACTCGTTTTCGTTACCTTCGTCGCGTGCCACCCTTTTTCCTTTGCCTTTTGAAGAAGACGCCTCCCCTTTGCCTTTGTCGCCTCCTGGTGCATCTCCTTCGCAAGATCCACCACTTCCTCGACGAAGTCTCTTCAAGATCTAAGACATGGTGCAAGGTTTTGAGAAATTTCTTGTGGAGATGGGTCTTGAGGATGGAAGATGAGGAGAATGGAGGAAAAATGGGGAAGTTTCTTCTCTCTTTTCGGATTTGCGACTTGAAGAAGTGTTAGATCTAGATGTAGACCTAAGCAAAAATGAGCTCTAGAGGTGAGAAATTAGGGTTTGATGAGGTGTAGTAGGGAGGAGAAGGCTTTTGGGAGAGAAGGAGATGGAAATAGGGGTTTTTGGAGAAGTGGGCGGCATACACGGGCAGGGGCACGATCGTGTCTTATAGACACGGCTGGGTTAGGTGGGGCTCTGCATGGGCGTGTCGATTGGCACGACCTCCTCTTTTCTCCCCTCGGCCAAGGTCGCACGCCCGTGCCAATTAGCACAACCCATTCCTCCCTCTTCTCTGGACATGTCTCATGGCTGTGCCAATTGGCACGACCTGAGTCTTCTCCTTCTCTGGCAGTCTCGCACAATCGTGCCGATTGGCATGACCTGTGTCCTTCTTCTCTCTGCATAGGCCACACGGCCATGCAAGGTTGCACGACCCGTGGCCTTCATCCTTCTGTTGGCTTTGCACGACCATGTGGGATCACACGACCGACTCCTTTAGACTCACGGTGACTCACCTTTCGCTCTTTCGGTTCCTCTGACGCCTCCACGCCCATGAAACGCTCACGACCAGCTCGTGGAGGCTCTGCACATCCTGAAAATAAATACCCAAAAGTAAAGAAATAATAAAAATACTCGACTAAACTCACCAAAACTAGAACAACAAACTAGAATGAAAAACCCTTGGGTTGCCTCCCAAGAAGCGCTTGTTTTAGGTCTTTAGCTCAACCCCGTTTCAGTTAATGTGGACTAAATCCATGGAAGCACGACTCTCCTCCTAGGGTTAATGCCCCAGTCTGCGCCTTTAGTTTCGCTCGTGCAGGACAAATGTATTTCTTATTGCTCGCTGGAGGGGAACTCCCATGGAAACTGCACTCCTCGACTTTGTGTATGTTGATCTTGCTAGAATTTCCCTGAGAAGAGGGGTCGCAGATGGAGGAATCAGATAAGTCAAATTCATTCTTTTCTTTGCTGATCTCCAAAGATAACTTGTGACTTTTAACATCAATGATGACTCCAGTTGTGGCAAGGAATGGTCTTCCAAGGATGATCGGTATCTTGGGATCCTCCTCCATATCCAAGATAATGAAATCTGTGGGCATGATACATTGACCCAGTTCTACTGGCACGTCTTCCACTATTCCTATTAGGTATCTACATAAATGGTCAGCTAATTGCAGTACCATAATAGTTAGTTTAATGTTCTGGAGGCCCAACTTCTTACATAAAGAGTACGGAAGTAGGCTAACGCTGTCCCCCAAGTCGCAAAAAGCTCTCGGTATGAGTTCAGAATCAATTTTGCACGGTATGGAGAAACTTCCTAGATCCTAAAGTTTTGGTGGAGTATTTGCCATAAGTAGAGTGCTGCAATTCTCTGTCAATGCTACAGTCTCAAAGTCGCCCTTCTGCCTCCTGTTAGATAAAATACCCTTCAAGAACTTTACGAACTTCAGTATTTGGTGCAGTGCGTCAATCAGTGGTACTTCTACGCAAATTTCCTTGATCTTCTTCAGGAATCGGTTGAACTCTTCATCCTTCTGGGAGGTTATCAGTTTCTGAGGGAAAGGAATTGTTTGACTCTGTAGGGGAACTTGAAGAGTTCCTTCAACTTTCTTAGTAACCTCCTCTCCATCCCTAGTCTGGGTCTGATTGGGTATCAGGGGAGAGGGCTCTTCCTCTGAGTCAAGTCCCTTCTGAGTAATGATTTAGGGGTCCCCCAAAGTTCGTCCACTCCTCAACTCGATGTAGTTGCAGTGTTCCACTGGGTTTATATCTGGATTCCCTGGAAATGTTCCCTGTGCTCTTGAGATTGATTGGGCTATCTGGGCTATCTGGATGTCTTGCATCTTTTGATGTTTCTCAGAATTTTCCATTCTTTGAGTTAACAGCTTGATCTCATTCTTCATCTCTTTGTGCTCTGAGAGCTTCTTCAAGCATCTTTTCAATCCTGGACAATTGTGAAGGTTGCTGTTGAAAAGTTTGTTATCCAGATGAATAGCTCTGCTGCCCAGGTGAGTAGCTGTGTTGTCCAGATTGATAGCTTTGTTTTGCTGGCCCTTGATCCTGATTGTTCTGGTATGAGAAGTTTGGGTGATTCCTCCAACCTGGATTGTATGTGTTTGAGTACAGATTATTTTGCCTTTGGTTGTAGCTGACTATCGCATCATACTGCTCAAGTTGGTTTATCTGTACTTGTATTGGCCCCTTACCCATCTTGTTGTGGTCGGCCAAGCCAAGCTTGGAGCCCAAGCTAGGGTCGGCCAAGCCCTTCATGGAGCCCAAGTAGGGGTCGGTCAAGCCATGCTTGGTGACCAAGCATGGGGCCGGCCAATGTAAAATAAAAGGAAGTTTTGTAAACAAAATTTTTTTAAATCTTTCCTTATTTGTAGTAATCTACAATGGTTAAAAGAGAGATTTTATTTTGTTAAAATCTTTCTTTTTTTGTAGTTATCTACAATGGTTAAAAGAAATATTTTAATTTTGTTAAAAACTTTTCTTTTATAGCCATCCTCATAGTTTTGAAAGAGAGTTTTAAAATTTTAAAATCTTTCCTCTTATAGCTATCTACAAAGGATTAAAGAAAGATTTTAATTTTGTTAAAATATTTCCTTAATTTTAATTAAAAGAGAAGTTTTAATTAATCTTTCCTTTTTTGTAGTTGTCTACATGTTTTAAAAGAGAGAGATTAATTTTCAAATTTTCCTTTATTGCCATGTACAATAGAAAATTTAGAAAAGAGAGATTTTAATTGTTGTTAAAATTTCCTTTTTTTAAAAGGGAAGCCACAAATAATGAAGTTTTCCTTTTTTGCCTTGACCAAGGATTATAAAAGAGAAGGAGAGGGTGCCTCATGAAACAACACAACCCTATTCTCTCCTCTCTTTTCCTTGGTGTAGCCGACCCCTTCCTCCCTCTCTCTTCCTTAGGCCAGTAGCATACCTTCCTTCTTCTCTTCTTTTCTTTTTTCTAAGGTTGTCATCCATATTCCTTGGTGGTTGAAACTTGAAGGAAAAAGGAGAAGACTCTACATAGGTGGCCGGTTACTAGAAGGAGAAGAAGAAGGAGAAGAAAGTTTTCTATTTTGGCATCCCTTGGTGGCTCAAGAGTCTTGGAGGAAAAGAAGGAGCTTGGGTAGATTTCATCTTGGTAGATTGTCGCCCACACGATGTCCAAGAGAAGGAGAGGAATACAACAGAAGATCAAGAGGTCTATAAGTTACAAAGAAAGGTATAACTAGCTATTTGTTTCTGCATCATAACTAGTTCATGTTCTTTGTATAGATCTTGAAAAACCAAACACAAAAGGTTTTCGATTTTATGTTATCATTTTTGTTATCGATATTGTGTTTCGATTTCATGTTTTGATATTGTGCTTCTATTGAAGTCTCTGTAGTTAAACCTAGTTTACTGTAAGAAGTTAAATATCTGATTTCTTTAAAAGGCTTTATCTAGGAAGTGGTGGATGATCCCATACCCAAGAAGGCCTAGTGCCTCGCCATGTTTAACCTGGAAGCCGATCTTTGAAATAGATATTTAATTAACTTCTGTAATATGGTTTAACTTAGGAAGATCACATCGGTTAAACTTGAAGTAAAAATGTTAAGTATCATTTCCAATCCAAGTTTAACTTCTGAAGAGCAACTTAGATTAATAATGTTAAACATCGTTTACAATCCAAGTTTATCTTCAGTAGAGCACATGGGTAGCTAGGTTAAGTTCTATGTTTGTACAAATTTTTGTACAAGAGAACTAGAACGGTATTCCGAGTAGCAACCATCAATTTGATCCATCAAGAACTTGCTTGATTGATCGAACATATGTTTGATCGAATATGCGGGTTGCTAGGAAAAGTTCTGTACTTATACAATTTTTGTACAGGGAAATTTAAATAGAACAGAATTCCAGCGCCTTCAACCATGCATTCCCTCAATGATATGAGTCGAAGTCATGGGAGTTCCACCCAATCCACATCACTTATGTCAGTGGAAGACATAGCTTTCCAGCGTTCATGCCTCCCCAATGATATGAGCCAGACACTGACCGCGGGTAGCTTTCATCATGCAACCACCGTTGATGGAAGACGGTGAAAAATATACTCTTTTATTTTTCCCTTTATGGCTTGATATAAATTTTAAATCATATTCAAAATGAGGGATTTTAATTTAAATATTTATATTATGCATACGATGCAAGAAGGATGATCAAATGACTCTCACTGATTACTCATCCTTAAAATTTGATATATTTGATATATAGTATTAGATATATGTATGTATGTTATTCTATAACATAATTGCTTGAATCTAGCAAACATACATAAAACATATTTATGTGACCCTTAATGGTTCAGAGATACAACTAGCCGTGGGTTCATAATTCTTTGTCATTCAAGACTATACTTGTCCTTTATTCAGGCATACCCTTAACAATCTCATTCTATGATTAACTCCTTAATTATAAGATGTCAAAACTAATTCTGATTAACACCCAACAAATCATGGTAAGAGCGTCTAGCAACACCGCCCCATGATTCCCTAGGTATCACTGAATAGTGTCTGCAAGAACTAGTCGATTATGGTTAACGTACAGTCCGGTTCCTTCATCTCATATATCCCAGTCGAATCTACAACCATTGGTACATCGAGGATTATATATTGATTCGACAACAATGTGATATATCTTATAGTGATATCGCATGTGTAATTAGGAAACTCCTTTCCTAAAGTACATCTTACAGCTCTGATCAGAGACTTCATTCACTATAAAACAATATATTACATAGGATATCCACACCTATAGGTGTGCGGTGAATCCTCGACTATAATACACTAATTACAATATATTGACTCTTATATGTTTTGTTACTACACCCAATCTCACCACCTGATGACCCTAATAGAGTTGGTAAATGAGTCAAAGTGCAGCCCCAGCATATAGAGTCTCAGTGTTGTCCTGGGTCATAAGGACTACTAGTGTACAACCATAACCAAAGACTTATCCACTCAATAAATGATAACAACTTGGAAAGTCTGTGTGAGGGATGTTCGATGAACTCATCATATAATCATCTATCTGTATGTTTGAACATCTCTATGTCCTTACCAATAAACCATGGTACAATACATCACAGATGCTAGTCTCTAGCTCAAACAACCTTTTATCCTTGTTTATTAGGCGACCCAATTGACTAGGAACAAATTTAGAATATACAGTGAATATTGATCGATATTTCATGATGACTATCATATGTACCACCACATCTCACTATAGTATATTCAAGGACTTTATCTATGTATATAGCATGGGTATAAATATAAAATAATGCTAAACTGAATTGAATTATATTAAAATAAAGGTTATTTATTGACAAGAGCCCGTAAAGCCCTAGCCAACATTTGGCTTTGCAGGGCACCTACTCTAACAATCTATTGCCTAAAAAACATAAGAATTGGAATGAAACTGTTGGACCCCGTGGTAGTTTTGATGTGATCAACCAAGTTGGTTAAGTCCTGCTTTGTGTTTGATCCCTGTGTCTGAGTGTGCAGGAGCTTAGGAGCACAGGAAGTCGAGCGGAAGACGCAGCTAGCGAGAAGGACGGCACGGGAAAGGAGCTGACGGGCTCGGTGCGTCCGAAGGACGAGAGAGCTGCGGAAGAGTACTCCGGTGGGCGTGAGGAGCGTGCGCGGTGTTTGAGGGACGCTAAGCCAGGACGGAAGGCTGCTCGAGGAGAAGACCGAAAATTGGGTTCAGGTGAGCCCAATTTCGGTTGACCGAAATCACCCAAAAGAACGGAGTGTCGGAAGCTGAAGAAAGCCAACGCAAAAGAGCTGGAAAAGAAGTTGTGCTGGATAAATAGCTCAAGGCGCCTTCAAGCTACCTTGAAGGCGCCTTCAAGGCTCATGAAGGCACCTTAAGCCTGGTCAAACAGACCGTTTGCGCAGCGGATAAAGTTTTATCCGCTGACCCCTTGGAGGCGCCTTGGACCCCTATTGGAGGCGCCTTGGACCTTCGAGATTAGATTTCCAGAGGCTATTTAATGGCCCCTAGAGCTAGGAATTCAACACAACTCAAGCAATCAATCGTGTAGCCATTCCTAGCAATAGTTCTAAGCTTCCAAAGTGTAAAAGGCTTCTCCGCCTTAGTGCGCTTCTCATTGCCCTGGATTAACAACCTCCTTGGTTGTAACCAGGTTAAATTTATGTTTCTTTTCTATTTACTGCTTTAATTACTTTACTGCTTTATTTACTATTGCACTAATTGAGTTGAAAGCTCAAGGAGGGTATAGTTTATTTTTATTTTTAGCAATTCACCCCCCTCTTGCCGGCCTCCGCTGCACCCATAAGTGGTATCAGAGCCTGATCGCCTCAGAAGGACTAACCACCAACTAAATCACCACGATCAAGACGATGACCGGAGCGAACATCCATCCCCCGAAGTTCGACGGAGACTTCGCCACATGGAAGCGGAAAATGGAGGTATTTTTTAAAACTGAATTTGACATTCTTTTAATAATGAAATATGACTATGCAGTTCCGAAAGATAAGGAGGAAAACACCTAGACGGAAAAGGAGCAAGCAGATTTCGTCGCCAATGGAAAGGCTGAGTTCCACCTACTCAGCATTCTACCACCTCAGGAGGTAAATCAGATCGGAAGCTACGACTCCGCGAAAGATCTCTGGGAAAAATTCCTGGAGCTTCACGAAGGTACCTCCGAAGCAAAGCTAGCGAGGCGCGATATCCTCCGGAATCAGTTGACGAACCTCCGGATGAACCAAGGCGAGAAGGTAGCGCAGCTCCAAGCAAGGATCAAAGAGTTGATCACGCAACTAACCAATCTTGGAGAAGAGGTAACGAACCGGGACTCTATCCGGTACGCGCTCAACGCCTTCCCGAGAACTCCAGAATGGCCTCCTTAGTAGATGCGTACTACATCTCTAAGGACCTCGAGGTAAGTACTTTAGAATAATTATTTTCCACTTTTGAACTTCACGAATCTCGAGATTCAGAGCCAAATGGAATGGAGAAGACCAGTCAGAACATTACCTTAAAGGTAAAAATAAACGGTTCTGACTCAGAAGCCTCGGTCGACGAATCCGAAGCGGCACTACCGGTAAAACGCTTCAATAAATTTTTTAATACTAATAAGTTTAGATCGCAGAGGCATCAACGAAAGAAAAGAACGATTCGTTGCTACAACTGCAACGAAGAAGGGCATATCAAGGAGGACTACCCAAAATTGAAGAGCAAATAGAAGGATAAGGAAAGGAGCAAGAATTTAGCTCGACCCAAACACAACCTAAAAGCCACGTGGGATGATTCGTCGTCCTTCGAATCAGAAGTCGAAGAATTCTCGGGGATAGCACTAATGGCCAACCATCAGCTAGAAGAAACGTCTAGCTCAGAGATGAGCATCGATGAAGGGGGAGGAACATCAGAAGAAGAAAGCAGCAGTGAACGGGGAGCGCCACCAGATCAGGTAAGTAAGGTACGCAATCTAACCCCGACTCAGTCTTTTAAATTTATCAAGTCTCTGCCCAAAGAATTAGATCAATTAGAAAAAGAAAATACTGAATTAAATAATATCTTAGATAAATTTAAATCAGAAAATGAAAGTTTAAAATTAGAAATTGAGAAATTGAAATATCATGATGCGTGCTTAAATAAATCTCCTAAATCAAAATTAAGAATTTATGGAAAATTAAATTGGCACATTAGAAACCATCAGGGTCAACTTAGAAAAGTGCCCAAGTATTATGTACCCCCTAAATTTTTGACTAATCCTGTAGGAAGGAACCTTTATTGGGTTCCAAAATCTTTGCTAGTTTAAATTTCTCTTTTAGTTAAAAGCTTACAGTGAGAAAATTAAATATTGAAATTCTTTATGGAAGCTTTGTCTAAGGAAGTGGTTGTTGCTCCAATAACCAAGAAAGCCTAGTGTCTCGCCACGACCTGGAAGCTAAAATATTGAAAGAAAATGTTTAATTAACTTTCTGAAAAAGCATTAAACAAGAATTAAATAATGCTTTGAAAGTTTTTTCAAACATTTTTGAAAAATTCTAAAAAATTGATTTTGACTTAGAAATTATTGTGAAAAAGTCATAGATTTTTTTTCTTAGAATTTTTCTTTAAATCTCAGTTATTTTTTACTAAGAATTATTTTTAAAAATTAATTTTTCCTTGAATTTTTTTTAGAAAATTCAAAATTTTATTTGACTTAGAAATTTTTCTATTTTTTTTCATTCTTACAAGTTAGGGAGTTAGAAAGTTTAAAATTTTAATATTTTTCTAAAATGTGTTGTAATTTTAATTATTGCAAAACTTATGCTTAAACATGCTAGTTTAGTAATTTTTCTTTAAAATTACTTTTTGGGTCTGTTTTTACCCTAACTTGAACTTGGGTTTATGCACATCAAAAAGGGGGAGATTGTTGGACCCCGTGGTAGTTTTGATGTGATCAACCAAGTTGGTTAGGTCCTGCTTTGTGTTTAATCCCTGTGTCTGAGTGTGCAGGAGCTTAACAGCACAGGAAGTCGAGCGGAAGACGCAGCTAGCGAGAAGAACGGCACGGGAAAGGAGCTGACGGGCTCAGTGCGTCCGAAGGACGAGAGAGCTGCGGAAGAGTACTTCGGTGGGCGTGAAGAGCGTGCGCGGCGTTTGAGGAACGTTAAGCCAGGATGGAAGGCTGCTCGAGGAGAAGGCCGGAAATTGGGTTCGGGTGAGCCCAATTTCGGTTGGCCGAAATTGTAGGACCGTGATCGTTCGATAGAGGGGGGGTGAATATCGATTCGAAAACTCGAGTGTAAAAGTACACAGCGGAAAAGTAAATGAACACAATTGATTTTACTTCGTTCGGAGCCTGTGACGACTCCTACTCGAAGGCCTGTGGTCCTTGACCACTTTCATTGGGCAATCACTAGCAATTCGAATGTGATTACAAAAAGAGTACAAGAAATGCTAATGAAACAAAGCACAAAGCTGTACCGACAGAAAAGAAAACTTAAGGAGCAAGGGCGCGTTGTCGGAGCTTTGTTAGCGTCGCTGGAGCACAGAGCAGCAAAGCAATCTGGGAATTCTGAGAGATGTGTTTTTGAAGCTCCACCCCTGGGGCTTCTTTTATATGCTGCTCCGGGCGCCTGGATCCCTTCCGGGCGCCCTGGTGCGACGTGGCAAGTCCAGTCAGGATCCTCCGGGCGCCCGGACCACCTTTTTCCGGAGATTCCTTCTCCCGCAAAACAAGGTTAGTCCGAGGCAAAATATACCCTGCAAGCACAATGAATTAACAGAAAAAGTATGACTTAGATTCCGTCTTTCCGAGACCGGAATCTAGTCACGATCTCGACTTAGATATCCGAAATGGATCTAAGCCGGATCGACGCCTAATGTTCCCTTTCCGGGAACGCGTCCTCGCAATCACTCCCCTCCAGTGACTTACCTTACACTGCCGACGTCCGTGACTTAGCCGGACTTCAGCGTCCGGTCGACCGCTTGGACTTCTTCCGACCACGTCGGCCGTCGACCTAGGCGGGCACACATCACGACTTGTCTGGACTTATCCTGCACACTCGATCAGAGTGTTAGATCAACAATAAACCTAACTTAACCTATTTGTCATTCATCAAAACTTGGGTTAAATCGTTAGTGCTAACCGCACCAACAATCTCCCCCTTTTTGATGGAATGACAACCTGGTTAAGTTAGTAAAGACATTTGCAAGAAAAAAACAGATAACATCATTATGTGGAGGTTTTTTAAGTTAGTTTGTATTTTCAATTGGTTTGGCTAACTTAACCCATCTAACCCTCCCCCTTTGGCATTCATCAAAAATAAGCATGTTTAAAGTAATTAAAAATATAGACTTCAGACAAAGTAAGGAATCATGTCAAGTTACTCTGGGGGAGTTAAACTTAGTAATTTATCTTTTGTAAAAGAGCTAAGTTTTGAGACAAGTTTAACAGATCTATTTTTCAAAACTAGGTAAAATTGATTTTCTAAAACTGAGTTGGTAAAGGATTCAACTTTCAAGACTTAAGTACATAAAAGACTTGATTTTTTAAAGCTAGTTTTCAAAAATAGGTGTATATATAAAAAAAATCCAGATTTAAAGGCTAAGTTTTGTGAAAAATAGCTAATTTTTCAAGTATATCTTCTAAGGTTAAGGTTTAAGAATAAGTTCTAAATTTCAAGAAAAACAATTTTTTTTTTTAAACAGATTTTAACTCTTTTCAAACATAAGCAAAATTTCAAAACTAAGTTTTAAAATATATTTCAAGATTGATTGAAGTTTAATTTTCAACACTAAGTTTGTAAAAAAAATTTAAAAAGACTTAGTTTATAAACTTACGCTTAGTTTACAAAAATTAATTTTTGTAGAATTAAGTAGAATTAAGTAAAGTCAAGTTCTCAGAACTAGATTTTTAAATTCAATTTTCAAAACTACGTTAAATCTAATTTTGAAATTCAATAGCTTAGTTTTCAAAAATAGGTTTAAGAAATTTTTAATAAAAATGTTTTAAAAAAAAACTGAAAAAATTTTAATTGATTCCTCCCCCTGGACCTGACATTAAATCAAATGTCTAACCAGTTAGTTACTGACTGACTTATCAAAAGATAGCAGCTTTCACTTGGTTAGTCAAGTTAAGGTCAATCTTAACTTGATTAATATATATTTTGTTTTTAAAGCCCAGACTTATGTTGATGCACTGAAATAAGCATCTTAAGTCTTAGGCAAGTGGCCTATGCATCTCACCCCATTCTATTGTTCGGCAAACACAAGCAAGGTAAGCCTAGGATTTTGGTGAGATGCTCAAAACTAGTCCTATGGGTGCATGTTCTCTAAGGATTTTGAACTAGTCTAAGGCTAAAAGTTTATTTAAAAATCTAAAAATAGGAAGGTTTTAAAAACTGACACATGTTTGAATCTATAAGTTGAAAGCAATGATTTTGAAAGTATTTTGAAATTCGAAATTCCTAGTCTATTAGGCACATTCCTAGTTTTCTACGTAAATGGCTAAATTCATTTTCAGGGAGTGGTTTAGTGAATATGTCAGCTAAGTTTGACTTGGACTTAACGTATTTGAGCTCAATGTCACCCTTAGTAACATGATCCCTGATAAAGTGGTGTCTGATTTCAATGTGTTTGGTTCTTGAATGATGCACTGGATTTTTTGTTAAATTTATTGAGCTAATATTGTCAATTAAGACTTTTACATTTGTGATTTTTAAGTTAAAATCTTTTAAGGTGTGCATCATCCATAATAATTGGGCTACACATTCTCCTATGGCTATGTATTCTGACTCAGTTGTAGATAGTGCAACGCAATGTTGCTTTCTACTAAACCAGCTAACAAGTGATGGGCCTAGTAGTTGACATCCACCACTTGTGCTTTTGCGGTCTAATTTGCACCCAGCATAATCTGAGTCAGAATATCCTATTAATTCAAACTCACTGGTCCTAGGATACCAGATTCCTACGTTTGTTGTTCCCTTAAGATATCTAAAAATCCTTTTGACTTGAGTCAAATGGGATTCTTTAGCACAGGTTTAGTATCTTGCACACATACTAACTGCAAATAAGATATCAGGTCGGCTTGCAGTTAGGTAGAGTAGACTTCCTATTGCACTTCTATAGTACTTTAGATCTACTGGTTTTCCATTTGGGTCATTGTCTAAGATTGTGTTTACTACCATGGGTGTTTTTATTTCTTTTGTATTTTCCATTCTGAATTTTTTAAGTAATTCTTTAGTGTATTTGTATTGATAAATGTAATTTCCTTCATTTGTTTGTTTGATTTGTAATCCTAGGAAATAGGTCAATTTTCCTACTAAGCTCATTTCAAATTCTTGTTCCATTAGATTAATAAATTCTTCTAGAAAGTCTAAGTTAGTTGAACCAAATATTATATCATCTACATATATTTGTGCTATAAATATGTCATTATTTAGTAATTTAACAAACAAGGTTGGATCAATTTGACCTTGGTTGAATCCTTTGGATGTTAAGTAAGATGTTAGCCTTTCATACCATGCCCTGGGTGCTTGTTTAAGTCCATATAATGCTTTATTTAACTTAAAGACATAATCAGGGTGTTCTATATTTTCAAACCCAGGAGGTTGACTTACATACACTTCTTCTTTTATTAGTCCATTGAGAAAGGCTGACTTAACATCCATTTGATATAGTCTGAATCCCTTATGGGCTGCATAACTTAGTAACATTCTAATGGATTCTAGTCTGGCTACTGGGGCATAGGTCTCATCGTAGTCAAGTCCTTCAACTTGACTGAACCCTTTGGCAACTAGCCTAGCCTTATTCCTAGTAATTTCCCCCGTTTCACTTAATTTGTTTCTAAATACCCATTTTGTTTCTATTACTTTCTTATCTTTAGGTGGTGGCACTAGATCCCAAACTTCATTACGCTCAAATTGAGCTAGTTCTTCTTGCATAGCGATGATCCAATCTGGATCAAGTAGGGATTCAGCTACAGTTTTGGGTTCAATTTTTGAAATCAGGGAGATTTGACTCAGGTTCCTAAAAGATGATCTGGTTTGAACCCTTAGGTCTGGGTCACCAATTATTTGATCAGTTGGATGGTTAGGATTTACTCTTATAGTTCTAGGGGGTTCATTTTCTTGAGTGTGTTCATCTTCTTCATAGTCTAGGGATTGATTGGTTTCTTCAGAATTATTAATTTCAGTAGGTTGAAGTTGAGTTTGTCCTTGGGTTTCTTCAAATTTTACATTTGTGGTTTCCTCGATTTTTAGCGTAATTTTGTTATATATTTTGTAACCCCTACTGTTTAGAGAATATCCTACAAAAATTCCATTTTCTACTTTAGAGGTGAATTTTCCTAAATGTTCTCTAGTATTTAGGATGAAGGCTGGACACCAAAATACTTTAAAATATTTTATGTTAGGTTGTTTGTTATAGAATATTTCAAAGAAGGTTTTATTATGTCTTTTATTTAATGTTGTTCTATTTTGCACATAGCAGGCTGTGCTAACAGCTTCTGCCCAAAAATATTTAGGTAGGTTATATTCATTTAACATAGTTCTAGAGGCTTCTAGTAAGGTTCTATTTTTTCTTTCTACAATTCCATTTTGTTGGGGGGTTTTAGGACATGAAAATTCGTGATGGTAGCCATTTTCAAGACAGAATTTGTTAAAATTATGATTTTTAAATTCTCCCCCATTGTCACTCCTAATTCTTTTAATTTTAAGATCTTTTTCATTTTCAATTTGTTTGCAAAAGTTTGTAAAGATTTCAAAAGTTTCGTCTTTATGTTTTAAGAATTTTACCCAAGTAAACCTAGAATAATCATCTATTATGACTAAACAGTATAAGTTTCCATTTATGGATTTGACTCCATGGGAATCAAAAAGATCTAAGTGTAGAAGTTCTAATATTGAGTTGGTTTGTGGCTGATTTATTGGTTTGTGAGTGGATTTAGTTTGTTTACCTTGTTGACAAGCATTACATATGGTTGAATCTATGTTAGGTAATTTTGGTAAGCCTCTCACTAGTCCATTTAATTTTCTTATATTTCTAAAGTTGGTGTGAGACATTCTTCTATGCCATAACCATGTTTCTTCTTTTTGTGTAAATAACACTTAATGGAAGAAGTGGTTAAGTTGATGGCATAGATGTTGTCTTTTCTAAAACCTTTTAGGCTTATGGTAGGATTATCTAGATGTTTGATTAAACACTCTGTGGATAGAAATTTAACCTTATACCTAGTATCACATAATTGACTTATACTCAGAAGATTATATTTAAAATTTTTAACAAGTAAAACATTTGTAATTATAAAGTCTATTTTTAATTCAATATTACCTATATCAATTACCTTGAGTTTGCCGTTGTTTCCAAAGGCAACTGTTTCTAAGCTTTTGTAAGTGAGTTGAGTGAACTTGGTGTGATCTCCAGTCATATGTTTGGAGCAACCACTGTCCAAAATCCACTTGGTTTCCTACAGTAAGTAGGATTTAAAGTTAGTCTTTTTATTTTTGAGCAGGCATTATTTAAGTTAAGTTTAAAATTAAAGTTTTGACATTAATTTTTAAAATTAATATTTTGAAATTAATTTTTAAGTTTAAAATTAAAATTTTGAAATTAATTTTTAAGTTTTAAAATTAAAATTTTGAAATTAATTTTTAAATTTAAAATTAAAATTTTGAAATTAATTTTTAAGTTTTAAAATTAAAATTTTGAAATTAATTTTTAGGTTTAAAATTAAAATTTTGAAATTAATTTTTAGGTTTAAAATTAAAATTTTGAAATTAATTTTTAAGTTTAAAATTAAAATTTTGAAATTAATTTTTAAGTTTAAAATAAAATTTTGAAATTAATTTTTAAGTTTAAAATTAAAATTTTGAAATTAATTTTTAAGTTTTAAAATTAGAATTTTGAAATTAATTTTTAAGTTTTAAATTAAAATTTTGAAATTAATTTTTAAGTTTTAAAATTAAAATTTTGAAATTAATTTTTAAGTTTAAAATTAAAATTTTGAAATTAATTTTTAAGTTTAAAATTAAAATTTTGAAATTAATTTTTAAGTTTAAAATTAAAATTTTGAAATTAACTTTTAAGTTTAAAATTAAAATTTTAAGCATTATTCATCTCACCCGATCTATATTATCAATCAGGGAATCCTATGATTTTGTGAGATGAAATTATATTTTTAATTATGGAGTTTTGGTTTAACTTGTGTTAGATTCAGATTTAGGTTTGGTCTCCACAAATAGGTAATCTTTGGATAAACTTCTAAGCTTGGTGAGTCACATGGACGTCATTAGTAGTAACCAACCTTTCGAGGTTTTCCGAATAGTCCTATCCACGGAGCTTAGTACTAAATCTTGGTCTAACTGGTAGCTTCGGTCAGTTCCACTTGGCCAAATGCACCAGATCGAAACCATATCTTTCTAGACATGCGATGCCCAAGCTTCCCTAACGTACTATCATCCAAAAACTTCACCAGTACCATGATTCAAGTTAAACTTGGTCTCTTTTTAACTAATCCTAATTACCCTGCCGGGTTAGTTAATTTTGGAGGTGCCAGCTATTCTGGAGCCTCCCCCTGAATTATTGACCTTTAATTTAAATTTTCGTTTTAGGTTTGTGTCTGTTTCTTTTATAGTTATAATTAACTTGGTGATAGTTTATATTTTGTTGAGTTTTAAATTTTGAATTTTTTGATTTAGGTTTGTATTTTGGTTTTTTATTTGGTTTAATCGAGTTTATATAATATACTTTTTCTTTAGGTATATAATATTGATTAAGTCCTACTTGCGTGGTCAGACACGCTTTTGGAACCCAAGCTTGATTAGTTGATTTGTATTGAGTTATTAATGACTTAAAAGTTTTATTTGAGTTCGACTTGTATCTGAGTCCGGTTTTATTATAACATGCTTTTTGATTGTTCAGGATTAAGTCAAGATTTTTTGATCTTGTTGTAAATTTTTCTAGCATTTCTTTTAAATTGTTAATATCATTTTTTAATGATAAATTCTCCTCCTCAAGTGTTAGATCTTGAGTTGGATTTGAATTTTTGATTTGTTCCTTGAGGTTTTGATTTTCCTCAAGAAGTGATTTGTTTTCATTTTCTATTTTAATTAATTTACTATTTAAATAGGAAATAATTCTAAAATTTTTTTTGTTTAAATTAAAATATACCTCATTCAGGCCTTTGGAAACGAGTACGGACTCGTGGCTTGTTTCGGGTTCAGACCCGTCTTCATCTTCTGACTCGTCTTCTGTTTCAGCTTCGCGGGCCATCAGTGCGAGGTGGCTCTGATGTTTCTGCTCTTCTTCCTCCGATTCGTCCGAGGAGTCGTCCCACGTTGCTTTGAGGGCCTTCTTTTTGGTTGGCTTCGATTTGTCGAACTTTAGTTTTGGGCATTCGTTCTTGTAGTGTCCCTTTTTATTGCAGCCGAAGCAAGTCAAATTCTTTTGTTCTGAGGGAGAACTGATCTTTTGAAGTTCCTTTTTGCTGAAGCTCCTTTTTCTCCTGGTGAACATTTTTCTTACCAAGTTCACCAGGTGTTCTTCGTCTTCTGAGTCTTGGTCGGAATCTTCTTCATATTCAGGCTTGCTCTTCTTTTCTTTGGAGGAACCTGCAAATAAAGCTATACCTTTCTCGGCTCCAGCATTAGTTTGTTCATGTAATTCTAATTCACAGAAAAGCTCGTCTAATTTTAACTTAGAAAGATTTTTAGAAATTTTGTAGGCATCTACGATTGATGCCCACAAACTATTACGTGGAAAAGCATTTAATGCGTACCTTATTAAGTCTCTATTTTCCATCTGGTGGCCTATCGCATGAAGCCCGTTGAGGATGTCCTTGATCCTCGCGTGGAGCTGATTCGTCGTTTCACCTTCCTGCATTTTTATGTTAAGAATTTTATTTAAAAGCAGGTCCCGTTTTGTTACCTTGGCGTCGCTCGTTCCCTCGTGCAGCTCGATCAATTTGTCCCACAGCTCTTTAGCGTTTTTGTGTGGACCGACTCTGTTCAGTTCTTCTCTTGTTAATCCGCACTGTAGAGTGTTGATCGCTTTATTTTCTGTTGACGCCTTTTTCTTCAAATCTGCTGTCCAGTCTTCAGGATCCAGTATATTCCCGGAGCTGTCCGCTGGAATTTTATAGGGTCTCGTAACGCTCATCCACTGGTCGAAGTCTGTTTTGAGGTAAACCTCCATGCGCTTCTTCCAGTA
This sequence comes from Zingiber officinale, assembly GCF_018446385.1. Taxonomy (NCBI): domain Eukaryota; kingdom Viridiplantae; phylum Streptophyta; class Magnoliopsida; order Zingiberales; family Zingiberaceae; genus Zingiber; species Zingiber officinale. The sequence goes on along the minus strand of NC_056006.1, from coordinate 71,632,342 downwards.
CGGAAAATCGTCCCCGTTGAAGAGTGGAGGTCGTACTGTGCTGAATCCTTCTGTCTGAGACATTTTAGTCCTACACACAGAAGAAAGAAAAGAGAAAAAAAATCCCAAGACTTGGTCTTGGATTAGTAGTGCGGAAGAAGAAAAATATAGAAGTATCTAAATTGGTGTTGCACCAATTTAGATTTAATTGCAACGAAAAAATTCAAAGCGGTAATAATCCGGTTTGAAATTAAGCGTAAAATCGAAAAAAAATTTAATTTTCACCCCGTCGATTGGTGGTTGCACCAAATCAGAGCGGTACCTGCTCGATACCACTTGTTGGATCGTGAATATCGATTCGAAAACTCGAGTGTAAAAGTACGCAGCGGAAAAGTAAATGAACACAATTGATTTTACTTCGTTCGGAGCCTGTGATGACTCCTACTCGAAGGCCCGTGGTCCTTGACCACTTTCGTTGAGCAATCACTAGCAATTCGAATGTGATTACAAAAAGGAGTACAAGAAATGCTAATGAAGAAAAGCACAAAGCTGTACCGACAGAAAAGAAAACTTAAGGCGCAAGGGCGCGTTGTCGGAGCTTTGTTATCGTCGCTGGAGCACAGAGCAGTAGGGCTTCGTTTATATGCTGCTCCGGGCGCCTGGATCCCTTCCGGGCGCCCTGGTGCGACGTGGCAGGTCTAATCAGCGAATTCCACGTGGCGACGACTCGGCCTGGATAAAATTCACCTCCGAGCGCCCGGACCACCTTTTTCCAGAGATTCCTTCTCCTGCAAAACAAGGTTAGTCCGAGGCAAAATATACCCTGCAAGACAATAAATTAACAGAAAAAGTATGACTTAGATTCCATCTTTCCGAGACCGGAATCTAGTCACAATCTCGACTTAGATATCCGAAATGGATCTAAGCCGGATCGACGCCTAATGTTCCCTTTCCGGGAACGCGTCCTCGCAATCACTCCCCTCCATTGACTTACCTTACTTACCGGACGTCCGGACCGACTTCGCCGACTATCTTGACCATTAAGGGTCCGGTCACTCGCTTGGACTTCGTGCCGCCTATCTCACACGTCGACCTAGGCCGGGCTTCGTGCCGGACATCCGGTCAGCCTCCTGCACACTCGATCAGTGTTAGATCAACAATAAACCTAACTTAACCTATTTGTCATTCATCAAAACACAGGTTAAATCGTTAGTGCTAACCGCACCAGTAAATCACCCAAAGACGCCGAAAGCCATGAAAGAGGAAAAGAAGTCTTTGGATAAGACTCAAGGCGCCTTCAAGGCTGATGAAGGCGCCTTAAGCCTGGTCAAACAGACCGTTTGTGCAGCGGATAAAGTTTTATCTGCTGACCCCTTGGAGGCGCCTTGGACCCTTATTGAAGGAGCCTTAGACCTTCGAGATCAGATTTCCAGAGGCTATTTAAAGGCCCCTGGAGCTAGGAATTCAACACAACTCAAGCAATCAATCGTGTAGCCATTCCTAGCAATAGTTCTAAGCTTTCAAAGTGTAAAAGGATTCTCTGCCTTCAGTAAAGGAGATTCTTTTTAGTGCGCTTCTCATTGCCCTGGATTAACAACCTCCTTGGTTGTAACCAGGTTAAATTTCTATTTCTTTTCTATTTACTGCTTTAATTACTTTACTGCTTTATTTACTATTGCACTAATTAAGTTGAAAGCTCGAGGAGGGTATAGTTTATTTTTATTTTCAGCAATTCACCCCCCTCTTGTCGGCCTCCGCTGCACCCACAGAAACTGTTGGGGCAATTTCCCTAAGTCATGTTTGACCAGTTTGACTAAGCTTGAGTTGAGTCAAGTTTGAGTTGAGAATTGAGTTTTGATGTTTGACAATGTATGGAGATTGTTGGAGCAATCGTCCGATTGTGGAGATGGTCAAGGGATTGACCAGGTTGATGAAAAGACAAGTCAAGTGGGTCAGTGTTGACCGGAGACTTGACCGGGTAAGTCCTAACTGGAGTTTAGGCAATGGGAAAGTCCTAACTGGAGCTTAGGCATCTAGGAAAGTCCTAACTGGAGGTTAGGCAAGAGAGAAGTCAAGTCAAGGTTGACAGGAGACTTGATTGGGAAAATCCTAATTGGAGATTAGGCAAAGGTAAGTCCAATAGGAAGGTTGGCAAGAGTGAAAATCCAAGTAGGTCAGTGTTGACCAGACTTGGTGGTGAAAGTCCTAATAAGTGAGATCAGACAATTGGAAAGTCCTAGTATAGCTAGGTAAAGGGAAAGTCCTTGTGAGGAGCCAGGCAACTGGAAAGTCCAAGTATGATCTTGGCAAAAGGAAAGTCCTGGTAAGGAGCCAGGCAATTGGAAAGTCCATGTGTGATCTTGGCAAAAGGAAAGTCTTGGTGAGGAGCCAAGCAATTGGAAAGTCCAAGTGTGATCTTGGCAAAAGTTGTAAGTCCAAGCATGTGGTCTTGGCAAGGTAAGTCCTAGTGTGACTTGGCAAGGAGAACTCGATAACTAGGATGAGACTGAAGGAAGCTCCTGAAGGCTAGGCGTGAAGGATGGGTAGATATCCGAGGGACGCAAGGCTGATGGAGGAGGCTAGAAGGCTAGTTCGAGGTTGATCGAGTGTGGTGTATAATCCGACAACTAGGATGAGGCCGAAGGAAGCTCCTGAAGGCAAGGCGTGAAGGATGGGAGATATCCGAAAGACGCAAGGCTAATGGAGGAGGCTAGAAGGCTATTTCGAGGTTGGTCGAATGTGGCTAAATGCTAGGCATGGAGACCCAACAGGTCACGGTTGACCTGGAGTTGGGTTGGGGGCTTTGGACTTGAGTTTGAGTCAAGTCCAGGCAGTTCAATCGATCGGGCAATCTATTGAACCGGGCTCCAATCGATCGGTCGATCGATTGGAGTGTGCTGCGAGTGTGGGCTGGCTCCAATCGATCGGCCGATCGATTGGGAGCATTACTCACGAGCACAAAAGTCATCTCAATCGATCGACCGATCGATTGGGAGCTACCAATCGATCGGTCGATCGATTGAGGATGAGAAGCTCTCGCGCGTACGCGAGAGCATAGAATGGTTCTGAATCGATCGGTCGATCGATTCAGATGGTCCCAATCGATCAATCGATCGATTGGGAAGTGACCATTAGGCAGGAAATGAGCGATGGATGGCTGGGATGAAGCGGTGCTGACGTGGCAATCGATTGGGGATGGATTGAATCGATTGAGAGCACTATTTAAAGCCTTGACGGGGCGTTTTCTCCATAGAACTTTGCGTTCTTCTTGTGATTTTTTGTGCGATCTTCACCGAGCTTCTTCCGATCTTCACCGCCAGTTCTTGAAGGCTCTTGGGGTGCATCTCCAAGGTTCAAGAGGTAACCTACATCAGCAAGATCAAGCAAGGAGAGGTTTTATTTTATACACTTTTGTATTTTCTTCTTGTTTGAGTGATTCTTGTTGTGAGGTGTTTGTGTAAGGCTTCTCCGCCTTCGGCTGTGATCAAGAAGGAGTGTTTCATAGTGGAGGTGTGTGCTCGGTGTGTGGATCCTTGGATTAGTCATCTCTTCTTGAGGTGGATACCAAGTAAATCCTTGAGTTAGCGTTGGTTGTGTTTGTATTAGTATTCCGCTGCATATTATCAAGATGAAGCGACGAGATGCTATTCACCCCCCTCTAGCGGCATATCGGTCCTTACAATTGGTATCAGAGCGAAGTCGCTCTTCTATGAACTAACCGCCAAGAGAGCAAGAAGCTAGAAGAAGAAGAAGATGGAGCTTGACGGACCACTCGGATGGGATATCAGAATTCCACCTCCATACGACAAAGAGGACTTTAATTTTTGGAGGACAAGGTTAGAGACTTGGTTCCAAATGGATTGGAACCAATGGTTGGTCTTGGAGGACCCATTTGAAGCTCCAACGGGCAAAAAGGGGTAGTGCCTCTGACCTCGACATTGGACCGATGAACAACGGGAGCAAGCGGAGGCAAATAAGGAGGTAACAAATATATTGTTAAATTTATTACCCTCTAATGTCATTGTGAGTGTAGGTGAATATACAAGTGCAAGTGATCTTTGGAAAAAGATCATTGCCCATCATGAGAACCCTACACAACTCTAAGAAGTGGAGGAGCCCAAGAATATGGGCTTATTGGTCCAAGAAGAGGAAGACAAATCAAATGTTGACACGAGTGCAACATTCGAGGAAGAGAAAGAAGAGGAGGAGAAGCAAGAAGATGAGAGATCCTCTACATCTTCAAGAGAGAAAGAGGTGGAAGCATCCACATCCTCAAGAGTTGAAGAGGTGGGAGCACCCATACTCTCAAGAGGAGAAGAAGAAGATGATGATGCAACATTCACAATGCAAGCTACATCAAATGGAGATTCAAGCATCATCCCTACAAGCAAAGGTATAGATATTTCAATTGTAAATAACAAAAATCATATCATTTGCTTTGAGTGTAGGGAACATGGGCACTATAAGAGTAAGTGTCCCAAGTTGGCCAAGAAAAGGACCAAATAGCACCCAAGGGCAAGGAGAAGCCCAAGGTCAAAATGATTGGTTCCACGGAACACAAGAGCAAGGAGCATATTGTATGCTTCTCCTGCAATCAAAGAGGACATTATAGAAGTCAATGTCCTAAAGGGAAGAAGCCAACTAAGGTAACTAGAGGAAGCACAAATATAGGGGGAGCTTATAAGAGCAAACCAAAGGTAAATTTTATTAATGTAAATTCTCTTAGAAATGATAAAAAACATTTTAGTTCAAATTTAAATCATTATAATGTTATTTATCATGAAAATAGAATGCATGATAAACCTAAGGACAAATATATACCTCCTCATGCTAGATCTACCATACCTAAGGTTAGGAAGGTAGATAACTACTTAGGCAACAATTCTAAGGACTTTAGATATAATCCTAAGGCTAGCAATGCTCATAGGAATCAACAAAAATCCAAATCTATGGATTTAATGACAGAGAACCAAGTTTTGAGGTCAAAACTTGATAACTTAGAAAGGACCCTAGCAAGAATGGAAAATATTCTTAAGGGTCAAAATGAGCAAACTCTAGGGAGAACTAGGCAAGAGCCATCCAATGGATATAGAGGTTTGGGATACAAACTTAAAGTCAAGAAGGATGTGACTTCCTTTCATAGAGTTCCATATAGCTATGAGACCAACCCTAGGTTTAGAGGTCAAGTCAAAGATACTAGGGAAGGAAGCCCAAAGGTTCTTTTGGCAAGACCAATGTGACCAAGACTTCTAAGAAATCTAGCAAAGTCACAAAGAAGGTCACAAGGGAGGCCATCCCTAAAGTTGATCTAGTAAAGGTGACTAAGGCTCCAAAAAGGTCAAACAAAGTCACAAATAACGTCACAAGGGGAGTTAGCCCTAGGAGTGACCTAGTAGAAGTGACTAAGGCTTCTAAGAAGCCTAGAAAGGTCCTTAGGAAGGTATCTAGGGAAGTTATTCCTAGTGAGTACCTAGAGCATCCAAGGAGCACCAATAGGTTTTAGGTTCCTAGGAGCATATTCTCTACACCCTAGATGGGTTTAGAGAGTGTCAACTCCAATAGGAAGGGTAGTTAACCCAATCTTGTTAAAGTTGACACTTGAGAGCATTTTCAAGGTTATTGTTAACCTTTGAAAATGAAAAGAATTGTAGGGTTACTCTTTGAAAGAGTAATATATGTGCCAAAATTTGAAGAGTTGAATTTAATCTAACTTGGCACACTTAAGAAAAGTATAAGAAAAATCAAGTTAGAATTTTGATATTTTCTTAAGGAATTAAGAGAAAACTCATGCTTTAATCAAATGTGATTAAAGCCTTGAAGAGTAAAAATGTGTCAAAATTGAGGAGTTAAATCTAATTTAAATTGATACACCTGAGGGAAGCAAAGAAATGTCAAATTTGGGAAATTGACATTTTCTTATGGAATTAAGGGAAATATAAACCTTAATCTAAAATTGTCACTCTTTGAAAGAGTAAAATGTGTCATACTTTGAGGAATTTGTTTAATTTAAAATGACACAAATTTAGAAAAGGTAAAAGAAATGTCAAGTTGGGTTTTGGCATTTCTTCAAGAAATGGGTAATTTAGGATTAAATTTTAAGGTTTAGCATAGGATTAAGGATGCTTAGATAGTCTATCTAGACATATTTTATTTATGCTAAAATGTCATGTTTTATTGTCTATCATATGTCATGACATCATGTGTTGCATTCATTTTTATTATGAAAAATACAAAAATACCATGTCATGTCATACATACATCATGTAGCTATAGCATGCTTTTCTTTTGAAAATTGCTTATTTTGATGTATGCCATTAATCATCATGTATTATGTCAATTTCCTTGTAATTAAGGACAAAAGACATTTATTATGAATGGAAGTGTCCCAACAAGTGGGAACATGTCAAAGTGATATCCTAGATGGATAATCATGGTTTTCACAATGCCTAGATAGAGATGTATGATCCCTTAGTTTAGGGCAAAAATAAATATACATCCCACAAAGAATCATAAGGTGACTTGTATGTGTTTTGGTACACATTAGATACAAGTGAGATGTTAGGATGGTGAACAAAACTCAAGATGTTGATTTAGTGCATCTTGTTGAGTTTTAGGTTCATCAAAACACATAGTTATGTGTCTTCCAATCATTGGGAAAGCTAATATACAAGTAATGTGCATTGAGCCCAAAGAACATGGTTGGATATTGATTTTGAAAATGATTTTAAAATACTTTTGGAAAACCTTGGTGAAGACTATCTTTTGATAGTAATCATCATTGAATAGTTGAGCACAAACTTGGAAGAAAATACTAAAGTTGTTACAAGTTTCAAAGTTTGTGTCAATCTTTGAAAATAGAAAGTAGTTTCATAGAAAACTATTTTTATTTCATAGTATATACCCTAAGTAGTGTCTACATGAATTTTCATGATTTTTAGATTTTTGTAGAATTTTTGGAGAGTTTATGAATTTCGTTGAAATTAAATTTCAGGAAATCAGAAACCCAATCGATCAGCCGATAGATTGGATTGAGTTCGATCGATCAGTCGATCGATTGGGAAGCCAATTCTTGTGACCAGAGGGTAATTGAATCGATCAGCCGATCGATTGACCCAGTCTAGATCGATCAATCGATCGATTCAGAGAGAATTTCTACGAGCAGTAGCTTGCGGAATCGATCAATATATCGATTGAAGTGATTTCAATTGATTGAGTCCCAACTTCAATCGATTGGGAAGTCTGATTTTGGCTGGAAAAGTCTGATTTCAGCACTTCAAGTCACTTCGAGTCCTGTTAACCATTTCAAATCCCTTGGAATACATTTATATACATTTAGGGGGAGTTTTCATGTGTAAACAAGTATGGATTGGTTAAGAAATGCCAAAGTGAAGTTTAGGATAAGGTTTAGTTTCAATTCTGAATTTTGGAATCTTAAAACTTCAAGTTTTAGTTTTCAAGGGTTATTAACCATTCCTAACCCTTTGGAATACATTTGTATACACTTAGGGGGAGTTTTCATGATAAAAACAAGTATGATTTGGTTAATGTCGACTTAGGTGAAGTTTAGGTTGAGGTTAGTTTCATTATTGAATTTTGAACCTCAAAACTTCGAGTTTTGGTTTTCCTAATTGTTTAGGAACTCCAAGTCATTGTTGGGACAATGATAGAAGTTTGACCATGTTTTTAGGGGGAGTTACTCTTTCAAAACATAACAATTTATTTTCAAAGACTTTGGAAGGTGGGTTAAACCTTCGTAATGGATAATACTCAGGGTCGAGTATTGGGGAACAATGGAAGATTAGTTATCTTCATTGTTAGGATGATAAATGCTCTTGGATGAGCATTGTGGAGTAGATTATTGTTCAAGAGGGAGCATTGAGTTAATAAAGGGGATTGGACCTTCATTGGTAAAGTGGAAAATGCTCTTGGAGGAGCATTGAAAAGTTGAGTACTGCTCAAGGGGAAGCATTGGATACAATGAATGGGATTTTCATTGGTCAAATGGTGAATGCTCTAGGTTGAGCATTGTGGAGAAAAGTAGAGCTCAAGGGGGAGCTTTAGAGACAATGAAGGGTATGTGATCTTCATTGTGAAGTTAACTCTTTTGGAGAAGAGTTGGTTTTCTATTTTTGATGTGTGACAAAGGGGGAGAATTGGAGGTTGAGTTAGACTTTCATTCATACTTTGTCATGGAAGAGTTAAGGCTATGAGATTTAGCCTTGGTGATAAAGAAGGAGTTAAGGCTATGAGATTTAGCCTTATGATAAAGTAGAGGTTAAGGCTATGAGATTTAGCCTTGGTATGAAGAAGAGGTTAAGGCTATGGGATTTAGCCTAACTTAGAAGAATTGTCAAACATCAAAAAGGGGGAGATTGTTGGGGCAATTTCCCTAGGTTATGTTTGACCAGTTTGACTAAGCTTGAGTTGAGTCAAGCTTGAGTCGGGAATTGAGTTTTGATGTTTGACAATGTATGGAGATTGTTGGAGCAATCGTCCGATTATGGAGATGGTCAAGGGATTAACCAGGTTGATGAAAAGACAAGTAAAATGGGTCAGTGTTGACCAGAGACTTGACCGGGTAAATCCTAACTGAAGTTTAGGCAATGGAAAAGTCCTAACTAGAGCTTAGGCATCTAGGAAAGTCCTAACTGGAGGTTAGGCAAGAGAGAAGTCAAGTAAGTCAAGGTTGATAAGAGACTTGACTGGGAAAGTCCTAATTAGAGATTAGGCAAAGGTAAGTCCAACAGGAAGGTTGGCAAGAGTGAAAATCCAAGTAGGTCAGTGTTGACCATACTTGGTGGTGAAAGTCCTGATAAGTGAGATCAGGCAATTGGAAAGTCCTAGTATAGCTAGGCAAAGGGTAAGTCCTGGTGAGGAGTCAGGCAACTGGAAAGTCCAAGTGTGATCTAGGCAAAAGGAAAGTCCTGGTAAGGAGCCAGGCAATTGGAAAGTCCAAGTGTGATCTTGGCAAAAGGAAAGTCCTGGTGAGAAGTCAGGCAATTGGAAAGTCCAAGTGTGATCTTGGCAAAAGTTGTAAGTCCAAGCATGTGGTCTTGGCAAGGTAAGTCCTAGTGTGACTTGGCAAGGAGAACTCGATAACTAGGATGAGGTTGAAGGAAGCTCTTGAAGGCAAGGCGTGAAGGATGGGTAGATATCCGAGGGGCGTGAGGCTAATGGATGAGGCTAGAAGGCTAGTTTGAGGTTGATCAAGTGTGGTGTATAATCCGACAACTAGGATGAGGCTGAAGGAAGCTCCTGAAGGCAAGGCGTGAAGGATGAGAGATATCCGAAGGACGCAAGGCTGATGGAGGAGGCTAGAAGGCTAGTTCGAGGTTGGTCAAATATGACCAAATGCTGGGCATGGAGACCCAACAGGTCACGGTTGACCTGGAGTTGGGTTGGGGGCTTTGGACTTGAGTTTGAGTCAAGTCCAGATAGTTCAATCGATCGGGCAATCGATTGAACCGGGCTCCAATCGATCGGTCGATCGATTGGAGTGTGCTGCGAGTGTGGGATGGCTCCAATCGATCGGCCGATCGATTGGGAGCATTACTCGCAAGCACAGAAGCCATCCCAATCGATCGGCCGATCGATTGGGAGCTATCAATCGATCGGTCGATCGATTGGGGAGGAGAAGCTCTCGCGCGTACGCGAGAGCACAGAATGGTTCTGAATCGATCGGTCGATTAATTCAGATGATCCCAATCGATCGGTCGATCGATTGGGAAGTGACTGTTGGGCAGGAAATGAGCGATGGACGGCTGGGATGAAGCGGCGCTGATGTGGCAATCGATTGGGGATGGATTGAATCGATTGGAAGCACTGTTTAAAGCTTTGGCAGAGCATTTTCTCTGTAGAACTTTGTGTTCTTCCTGCGATTTTTTGTGCGATCTTCATCGAGCTTCTTTCGATCTTCACCGCCAGTTCTTGAAGGCTCTTGGGGTGCATCTCCAAGGTTCAAGAGGCAACCTACATCAGCAAGATCAAGCAAGGAGAGGTTTTATTTTATACACTTGTGTATTCTCTTCTTGTTTGAGTGATTCTTGTTGTGATATGTTTGTGTATGGCTTCTCCGCCTTCGGCTGCGACCGAGAATGAGTGTTTCATAATGGAGGTGTGTGCTCGGTGTGTGGATCCTTAAATTAGTTACCTCTTCTTGAGGTGGATACCAAGTAAATCCTTGAGTTAGCATTGGTTGTGTCTGTATTAGTATTCCGCTGCATATTATCAAGACGAAGTAACCGACGAAGCGACGAGACGTTATTCACCCCCCCTCTAGCGGCATATCGGTCCCTACAGAAACTTAGTGAGTAATTGAGATCTCGAGTGGCCTAACTGAAAGAAAGTAAATTGTAATTCAACTTTGGAACAAAAAGAACAGATGAAAGATGTAAGTCTTCTATAATATGTATAGATCCTATTCCTGCAACCAGAGAAATTGTGTCATCTGTAATTTTTACTCCTAAGTGACTAAAACAAGGCTAAAAGTTTGTGAAAATGTTGGAATCTCCCGTCATATTGTTTGAGGCCTGAATCAACAATCCACATCCTTGGATGATAAGTTTGAATACAAAAACCAGGAGACAGAGTACCTTGATGTGCAAAAAAGCAAGTATGTTGTTCGACTGGAGAAGAAGATTTTTGGTTGGAACCAGGAGTCTAACTAACATCTTTTATAGTGCTTCAATTTGCTCCCTTGTAAACAGAATATTTTCTACACTTATTTCTGTTGATGTAGCAGCATTGACACGGGAATCTTTGTCCTCACGATTAGAGGACTTCAATCAATGGGTCTTCCATGTAACTTCCAATAAATTGCCTTCACATGTCCAAATTTTATTGCAATAATCACACCATGGACAACCTTTTTATTCTGTGAAGGGCTACCAGTAAATAGGGCTAAACCTTCAACTGCAAGGGTGATCTTGGCTTCGAGCAACATTAATTTCTTCCTACTTTCCTCCCTTTGAACTTCTATAAAAGCTTCCCAAATGGTGGGAAAGGGTTTCATCCCCATAACTCTCCCCCTCTCTTCATCTAAGTCTCTATTCAGGCCACGAAGAAACCTTATAGTCTATTTTCGTTCAACAATCTGTCGATATACAGATGAATCATTAGCACACTTCCACGAATGTATCTCATATAAATCTAATTGCAACCAGCAACAAGTAACCATGTTGAAGTACTTTGTCACATTCAGGTCTCCCTACTTTAGATTGTATAGCCATGTCTCAACCTCAAATAATTCTGAGGTATTCTCTGTGCTGGAATAAGTTTCATGGGCAACATCCCATATTTCCTTGGTTGTTTTATGAAGTAGAAAATTCTCTCCAACTTCAGTGGTCATAGAGTTTATTAACCATGACATAACTAGATGATCATCAGTCTTCCATAAACAAAATTTTAGATCTGTGGCCTCTGGAGCAACGATTTCACCAGTGAGATGTCCATCCTTGCCTCTACCACACACGACCATGAACACAGACTGAGACCATTGTAGAAAGTTTTTGTTGGTGCGGTTAGCACTAACGGTTTAACTCAGTTTTGATGAATGACAAATCAGGTTAAGTTAGGTTTGTTGTGATCTAACACTCTGACCGAGTGTGTAGACGAAGTCCAAGTGGGTCGACGGGCTGACCGGACGCTTGGCGAGAAGTACAGCTAGGTCGACGGGCTGACCGGATAGCTGGCGAGAAGTCCAAGCGGGTCGACGGGCTGACCGGACGCTTGGCACGAAGTCCAGACGGTTGGCAGGTAAGTGAGGTAAGTCACTGGAGGGGAGTGACTGCGAGGACGCGTTCCCGGGAAGGGAACATTAGGCGTCGATCCGGCTTAGATCCATTTCGGATATCTAAGTCGAGATCGTGACTAGATTCCGGTCTCGGAAAGATGGAATCTAAGTCATACTCTGTTTTGCTAATTCATACTCAATTTGCTTATCTATAAAATTGTGCTAACAATCTGTGTTGTAGGGTATATTTGCCTCGGACTAACCTTTTCTTGCAGGAGAAGGACTTTCTGGAGAAGAGAGGTCCGGGCGCTCGGAGGCAAGTTTTATCCAAGCCGAGTCGTTGCCACGTGGAGTTCGCTGATTAGACTTGTCACATCGCACCAGGGTGCCCGGAAGGGATCCAGGCGCCCGGACCAGCATATAAAAGAAGCCCCAGGGTGGAACTTCAATATCAATTCAGAACTGAGAATCTACTGCTTGCTCCGCTGCTCTACGCTCCTGCGACGCCGCGAGGCTATTCCGACAAAGCGCTTATTTAATTCTTCTTCTCTTGTCGGTATTTTATTTCTGTCAATTCTTGTACTTAATTATTTTGTAATCATCATTCGAATTGATAGTGATTGCCCAACGAAAGTACTCACGGAGTACGGGCCTTCGAGTAAGAGTCGTCACAGGCTCCGAACGAAATAAAAACACCGTGTTCATTTGTCTATTGTTTTTAATTCTGCTGCGCTTAACTCTTTACAACGTGGTTTTTTCGAATCGATATTCACTCCCCCCTCTATCGACATTTCACGATCCAACAAGTGGTATCAGAGCAGGTACCGCTCTGATTTGGTGCAACCACCAATCAAGCAAAGGGGGGTCGTTTTAAAGAAAAAAAATAGATATTGTTTGAAATAATATTTTTTTAAAATATTTTATTAATATTTTAATAATATTTTATTATTTTTTCTGAAAATAGTGAAATATTATTTTTTTCAGCACTGCTAATCCAAGACCAAGTCTTGGGTTTTTTTCTCTTTCTCTGTGTGCAAGAATAATGACTCTTCAAGAAGGACGGAACCCCCACGAACCACCACCATACGATCAAGATTTCAACTATTGGAAGCGATTAATGGAATGCTTCTTAGGAAGCGTAAACTTTGATTATTGGCTGATATTCAGAAAACCTTCTCAGAACTCAGAACTAAACACAAATGTGAGTAAAATCATTTGTAATGTTTTACCTAACAATGTTTTATGCAGAGTAAAAAAGTACAAAGATGTACATGAGCTTTGGACCCAATTGATCAAACTTCACGAGGAGCCGATGGAGCTCGAGGATCAAGTAAAAATCGAATCCGAACTCGGGTTAGATCCAATCGAAAAGCCTACTGAATTAGGGGTTGCGCTCAAGGTTAGTGATATTTACCAAAATACCCTTGCTAATAGTAGTTTAAAAAATATGAGCATTGATCTGGTTATTTCTGAAAATATATGTGAAAATAATGTAGTTGACAATAATTACAAAAATACCCCTAGGATATTATCTGATAAAACAAATCTAATTAATTAAAAAAAATTCAAACTTGAACCTAAACAAATCTGAAAACTCAAATGATAGAGATGACAAGGTCAATATTGATCTAGATAAAATTAATAAATTATTTAATAATCTAGACAATATTAATCTAGAAAATCCTATCCAAACCCAAGATAATTTAATTAATAAAAAATTAAATTTTAATGATAAGAATAATCTAATAAATTCCACTAATTATATCAACTTAAAAAATAAAGAAAATATAAGAATAAAATCAAACACTTTGATATAATCAAAACTAAATTTAACAAAATTAAAATTAAATGTTAAAAATAACATATTAAATAAAGATAATCTGAAAAATTCAAAATTAACAATTAATAAAAGGTTAAAAGATAAACCTTTAAGGAAATATAATTCAAACAATTTAATTAATTCAAATTTAAAAATGAATAAAAACTTAAACTTTAAAAATAAGCTATTAAAGAAAGATAATTCAATTAACCTAATAAAAGTGAAATTGAAAGAAAATTTAAATATTAAATACATTCTCTTAAAGAAAGATAATTTGACTAATTTAATTAATTCAAAATTAAAAACTTGAATCTAAATTACAAATTAAACATTAAAATTTTAACTAAAACTTAACTATAAAACATTCAGAACTAAAAACTAAATTAATGGCCAATAATTCAGGGGGAGACTCCAGAATAGCTGGCACCTCCAAAACTAACCTACCCGACAGGGTAACCCTAACCAACCTACCCGAAAAGGGTAACCCCAACCAACCTACCCGACAGCGTAATTAGGACTAGTTAAAGAGGGTTCAAGTTTAACTTGAAAAATGGCACTGGTGAAGTTTTGGATGATAGTACGTTAGGGAAGCTTAGTCTATGCATGTCTAGGAAGATATGGCTTCGACCTGGTGCATCTGGCTAAGTGGAACTGACCGAAGCTACCCTTAATGAATCCTAACCAGTTAGACCAAGGTTTTGTACTAAGTCTAGTGGATAGGACTATTTGGAAAACCTCGAAGGCATGGTTACTTTAGTGATGTCCGAGTGACTCACCATAGCCCAGAAGTTTATCCAGAGAACGCCTATTTGTTGAACCCAAAGCTAAACCTGAATCTAACACAAGTTAAAAACAAACCATAAAGTTGAACTTAATTCATCTCACAAAATTATAGGATTCCCTGATTGACAACATAGATCGGGTGAGATTACTATTAAATTAAAATTAAATTAAATTAAATTAAAATTAAATTTTTTTAACTTAAAAATCTATTTTAAAAATTAAACTTAAATTTTTTTTAACTTAAAAATTTATTTTTAAAAATAAAATTAAGTTTTTTTTAACATAAAAATCTATTTTAAAAATTAAACTTAAATTCTTTTTAACTTAAAAATTTATTTTAAAAATTAAACATAAATTTTTTTAACTTAAAAATTTATTTTAAAAATTAAACTTAATTTTTTTAACTTAAAAATTTATTTTAAACTTAATTTTTTTATTAACTTAAAAATTAAACTTAATTTTTTTTAACTTAAAAATTTATTTTAACCTAAAAATTATTTTAACTTAAAAATTTATTTTAACCTAAAAATTATTTTAACTCAAAAATTTATTTTAACCTAAAAATTATTTTAACTTAAAAATTTTTTTAACCTAAAATTTATTTTAACCTAAAAATTATTTTTTTAACTTAATTATTTTTAAAAAAAACGTTTAAAAATCATTTTAAAAATTCTTTTTAAAAATTATTTTAAAAAAAAAACTTTTACAAAATCATTTTAAAAAATTCTTTTAAAAACTTTTAAAACTTATTTTAAAAATTTTTTTAAAAAAATTACTAAAAAAAAACCTTTTAAAAAATCATTTTAAAAATTCTTTTAAAATTATTTTCAAAAACTTTTAAAAATCATTTTAAAACTTTTAAAACTTATTTTAAAAATTCTTTACACAAAAATTATTTTAAACTTTTAAAAATCATTTTAAAAAATTCTTTTAAAAATTCTTTTAAAAACTTTTAAAACTTATTTTAAAAATTATTTAAAAAAAACTTTTAAAAATCATTTTAAAAATTATTTTCAAAAACTTTTAAAAATCATTTTAAAAATTCTTTTTAAAACTTTTAAAACTTATTTTAAAAATTCTTTAAAAAAAAATTATTTTAAACTTTTAAAAATCATTTTAAAAATTCTTTTAAAAATTATTTTCAAAACCTTTAAAACTTATTTTAAAAA
This sequence comes from Zingiber officinale, assembly GCF_018446385.1. NCBI lineage: Eukaryota > Viridiplantae > Streptophyta > Magnoliopsida > Zingiberales > Zingiberaceae > Zingiber > Zingiber officinale. The sequence goes on along the minus strand of NC_056006.1, from coordinate 71,616,861 downwards.
TTCTTTAAAAAAAATTATTTTAAACATTTAAAAATCATTTTAAAAATTCTTTTAAAAATTATTTTAAAAACTTTTAAAACTTATTTTAAAAATTCTTTTAAAAAATTATTAAAAAAAAAACTTTTAAAAAATCATTTTGAAAAAATTCTTTTAAAAAATTATTTTAAAAAACTTTTAAAACTTATTTTAAAAATTCTTGAAAAATTCTTGTAAAAATTCTTTAAAAACTATTTTAAAAATTCTTTAAAAACTATTTAAAAAATTCTTTAAAAATTATTTAAAAACTATTTTAAAAAATTCTTTAAAAACTATTTTAAAAATTCTTTAAAAACTATTTTAAAAAATTTTTAAAAACTATTTTAAAATTCTTTTAAAAAAAATTCATTTAAAAAATTATTTAAAAACTCTTTTAAAAAATTATTTTAAAAATTATTTTAAAAACTCATTTAAAAATTATTTTAAAAATTCATTTAAAAAATTATTTAAAAACTCTTTTAAAAATTATTTTAAAAAGTATTTTAACATAAAAATTATTTTAACTTTAAAATTATTCTTTTTATTTTAACTTAAAAAATATTTTTAAAATCATTTTAACTTAAAAATTATTTAAAAATTATTTTAACTTAAAAATTATTTTTACTGAAAAATTATTTTAACTTAAAAATTATTTTAACTTAAAATTATTTTAATATAAAAATTATTTTAATTAACTTAAAAATATTTTTAAAATTATTTTAAAAATTATTTCAAAAATTATTTTAAAAAACTTTTTAAAATCATTTTAAAAAAACTATTTTAAAAATCGTTTAAAAACTATTTTAAAAATTATTTATCATTTTGAAAAATTCTTCTTATTTTTTCACTATAATAAAATTCTGTTATCCAAAATAAAAATAGTAATAATAATAAATTATTTCTATAGATTATTTTCACTTTAAAAATTATTATTTTGACTTTAAACTCATTTTTAATCTTAAATATCATTTTAACCTTAAAATTATTTTTTAATTTAACTTAACTAAAAATTAAATCTTAAATTAAAACTTAATATTGAAATTACAATTAAAATTAAAAATTTTAACTTAAACTTAAAATTAAACTTAAACTTAAATTAACCACTAATATTAATTTAAATCTAATATCAATACTGAATTAAACGTATGTTAATTGACATAAAACATATTATAAAAATCATTTTAAATTCCTTTTAAATGTTGTTTTAGAAATCATAATAAATCATTTTAAATTCCTTTTTAATGCTGTTTTAGAAATCCCTTTAAAAAAATTAAATTAATAAATAAAAATAATAATAATAATTATATATAACTAACACTTTCATTGACCAACTCAATCAAGTAATATGAAATTTAAATTATTTCACTAAGTATTAAATTATTAAATCAAGTAAAAACTAATCAATAAATTATTTATAATGCTTAACTGTTATTGAATTAATAAAATCTTATCTTATTTAACCTTAAACTAAAGTTAAGCACCTGAATCTTAAATTAATTAATAATTAAATTCAAATAAACAGTTATACCAAGGATACAGAGATAATAATATAAGTGTTACTAAATTAGACAAATGTGTTAGGGCTTTGAAATTTAACACAACCAAACCTTAGTATTAACGGGAGATATTAAATTAAGAGGAGTAACCAATTCAGGGGGAGGTTCAAATTTTTTCTTTTTAAATCCCCTAGAAAAATTAATAAATCAAAGGAGAGTAATAAATTAAAGGAGTATCAAATTCAGAGGGAGGTTTTTTTTAATCTCCTTAAGTGTTATTTTTTCTCTTTAAAATCTCTTTAGAAAATTCTACCCCAATTACTTTGAAAATCTTATATTAAAAATTCTTAGCAAATATTTTCAAAAGCTTTATTTTAGATATCAGGTGTAGGGGGAGGATTAAATCAACACTTAGCACCTAAATTATTTTCTCCACATTAAACATAAAGTTTTTACAAATTTAGTCAGTATTGAAAAGTAGATTTTTCTTCAAACTTAGTTTTGAAATCCTTAATCTTGAAAACTTATCCTTATAAACCTATTCTTGAAAACTAGTTTCTATAAAACTAAATTCTTCAATTTGATTTTATAAACTAAGGTTTTAAAAATTGAATCCTTTGCAAACTCAATCTTGAAAAGTAAATTTATTCAAACTCAGTCTTGAAACTTTGATTTTAAAAACACATGTTTGAAAAGTGTTTTTAAAGTTGAAACTTACTTTGAAAATTTGATCTTAAAATTATCTTTCTTAAGTTTTGCAAAGTCAATTTATTTTGCTAAAATTATCTTTCAAAATGACTCAAAATGTACTAAATACTAAGTTATGTTACTAAAATAGCTTTTTTCAAAACTTAGTTATTTTACAAAAGTTAAGAAACGAAAGCTAAATTACTCCCTCAAGTTAACCTAAATTTCCTACAGTTTTTTATGCATTCTGTATTGTTGAATGGTTAATTTGTCTTCCTTATTTGATGAATGCCAAAGGGGGGGATAGGTGGTTAAGTTAGAAAAATAAAATAAAATTAAAAACTAACTTAAACCTCATACTAGAACAAAATGTTTAAACTCTTTTTCGCATATTTTTTACTAACTTAATCAGGTTGTCATTCCATCAAAAAGGGGGAGATTGTTGGTGCGGTTAGCACTAACGGTTTAACTCAGGTTTTGATGAATGACAAATCAGGTTAAGTTAGGTTTGTTGTGATCTAACACTCTGACCGAGTGTGCAGACGAAGTCCAAGCGGGTCGACGGGCTGACCGGACGCTTGGCGAGAAGTCCAGCTAGGTCGACGGGCTGACTGGATAGCTGGCGAGAAGTCCAGACGGGTCGATGGGCTGACCGGATGTCTGGCAAGTAAGTGAGGTAAGTCACTGGAGGGGAGTGACTGCGAGGACGCGTTCCTGGGAAGGGAACATTAGGCGTCGATCCAGCTTAGATCCATTTCGGATATCTAAGTCGAGATCGTGACTAGATTCCGGTCTCGGAAAGACGGAATCTAAGTCATACTCTGTTTTGCTAATTCATACTCAATTTGCTTATCTATAAAACTGTGCTAACAATCTGTGTTGCAGGGTATATTTGCCTCGGACTAACCTTTTCTTGCAGGAGAAGGACTTTCTAGAGAAGAGGGGTCCGGGCGCCTGGAGGCAAGTTTTATCCAAGCCGAGTCGTTGCCACATGGAGTTCGCTGATTAGACTTGTCACGTCACACTAGGGCGCCTGGAGCAACATATAAAAGAAGCCCCAGGGGTGGAGCTTCAATATCAATTCAGAACTGAGATTCTACTGCTTGCTCCGCTGCTCTACGCTCCTACGACGCCGCGAGGCTATTCCGACAAAGCGCTTATTTAATTCTTCTTCTCTTGTCGGTATTTTATTTCTGTCAATTCTTGTACTTAATTATTTTGTAATCATCATTCGAATTGATAGTGATTGCCCAACGAAAGTACTCACGGAGTACGGGCCTTCGAGTAGGAGTCGTCACAGGCTCCGAACGAAGTAAAAACACCGTGTTTATTTGTCTATTGTTTTTAATTCCGCTGCGCTTAACTCTTTACAATGTGGTTTTTTCGAATCGATATTCACCCCCCTCTATCGACGTTTCACGATCCAACAGTTTTGGCCATTCAGTTTGTGATTAATAGCATGGTGTGGAGAAAAATCAGGAATGGTGGAAATCGCAGGAGTTGGGAATGGTGGAAATCGCAAGAGTAGACTCTGATTTGGAAGTCACTTTCGAGAAAGTCGAGGGAGACGCCATGCTGCCCGAAAACAAAAGGAACAAAAGGAAAAAAAATGTTGGATCGAGAAGCGCTAGAGGGGGGGTGAATAGTGCTCGTGGCTATTTCGTTCGATTATCGGAAAACTATCGGAGTTAAAACGTGCAGCGGAATAAGCGGAAATAAAATAAAGAGACAACACAAAGAGACAGGTCGATTTTACTTCGTTCGGAGCCTAAGTCGACTCCTACTTCCGGTGAGCAACAACTATAAGCTCGTTAAAAGATTACAATTATGAGTACAAATAAAAGCTATCAAAAATTATACCGACAACAAGAAATGCTAATTCTGAAGCTTCGGGTCGTCGGGCACTTGTAGTAGCACTTCGGAGCGTCTTTTGGAGCAGCGTGTTGATGAAAGATCACTTAGAATTCGTTGTCCCTTAAAGCTGCACCTCAACCTCCTTTTATATGCGGTTCAGGCGCGCTGGATCCTTCCAGAGGCGTCATAGAGTGTCCCGGGATGCTCACGCAGGTAGCCTTGGGATAGAATTTGGTCCCGGCTTGGACGAGACAGCGCCGAAAGCCTCACGACCTCAGTTTCCTAGCAATGTTAGTCCGAGAAAATTGAGAAACACATAGTATCGGTTCTTGCCACGGTCAGACTTTGATTTCAGGAAGCCTCGGGCCGACCCATATTTTCTCTTGACGTCCCCACCTACCACTGGAGATTTACTTGTTGGTCGATCCTCGGATCGAGGTGGACTTTGCACTCTTGCGATGCTTCGGACTTCTGACATTTGCTTCCCTAGTCCGTAGTCTTTCACCAGTTCGCGACACAGACTTTTCACCTAGGGTTACCACCCCTAGGACTTTTGCTGAAGCCATCAACCAAGACTTTCCGCATAGGGTTACCACCCCTATGACCTAGGGTTACCGCTAGGGTTTTCCTTTGCCTAACCGCAGCTACTTTCCTAACATCCTCAAGTAGACTTGTTAGACTAAAAAACATCTTAACTTTGAATTCTTTGTCGTTATCAAAACACGAGCTTCCTGCACCAACAATCTCCCCCTTTTTGATTATGACAACACAAATTCGAAGTTAAGTAAACAAGCGAATAGATAGTCATTTTAAACACAGGCAAAATTTGCTAAGTATAGTTGAACAAGGTAACTAAAGTAAATTTTGCCCTATATACTCCCCCTTAACTTTGGCTCCCCCTTAATTTTTAACTTGAATTTTATGTTTACATTTTTGCTACTCTCCCCCTTTGCCATAACTCAAAAAATAGGCAATGTATAAAGAGTTGTACATGATTAAAGTTAGCAATATTCAACAGAGTTTGGAAGTTAAGGTCAATTGGAATTTGAGTTTTTAGGACCAGATTATTCATTTAAGTTCAGTTGGTCCTTAAGTCCAAGCACAAGTCATGTTTATATATTAGGTATCAGAGCCATAGAGAACAAAACATTCTTGAAAAAGAAATTGAGTATCTTTTGCCAACTGTCTAACCTTTAGTTACTTGCTGATTGTCTATAGGACAATAGCTTTTACTAGGTTAGTCAAGTTAAGTTATTTAGGTCCAGATTGTAAAGCCCGAAAAATTCCCAAATTTATTTTAGAATTATTCTATGATTTTTCTGGAATTATTAGATATTTTTCGAAAGAGTGTAAAACAAATAGGTCGAAAATAGCTTAAAGCGAATCGAACCCGAGAACCTATGGTGTAAGGGATAATGTTAGTAACCGATTGACCCACAGGGCTTTGTGAAAAGGAAGGAGAACCAAATATATTTATATTAGAGTTGGGTTCATTAAACCACTTAATATAAATAATAAACTTAAGTGGGTTTGGTTTATTTTGGTTCGGCACCTCTTCACCTCACGACACTTTCTCTTCCAAAACCTCACCGCCGCCTCTCCCTTCTTCTCCTCTTCCTCACGCACGGCACACCAAGGCAAGGGTCCATAGGTTCTTCTCCGCGAGAGGAACGCGAAGCGGTTCGTCGAGCGGACAGTTTTCCGGAAACACCTAGCGAATAGAATCGTAAGAAAACCTTACGATTGAGGTAAGAAACCCCTCACCTGCAGTATAATTGCTCTCGCTTGTTAGTTTTGGCGTTAGTTCAGTAATTTTATAGTTTTCAGTTTTAGGGCATGCTTTTAGTGCACGCCAAGCATTCGGTAGAATGCCCAGTTCAGAAGGATGTACCAATAGGCGTCCTAACAGCATATAAAATGTAATAGAAACATTTTATTCAGTTTATTATTAGTTATTACAGCTATATGGATCAGATATCCATTGGGTGGGCTCCCAGATCCTCTAGGTTCAGATAACCTAGCTCTAGGTTGAGATAACCTAGAAACAGCAAAAGTATTCATTATTTTACTTTTATTCAGTTGGCATCGTGCTTGGATCAGATATCCATGGTTTGGACTCCTACAATGTCCCCTAGGTTCGAGAACCTAGTAACCTCGCTGATTAACTTGCAATCCCGTCGATCCAGGGAGAGTACAGATTGCGGGGCGAACATGTTTAGTATTTTCATCTATTATATGTATAGTTTTCAAATTTGAAACCAGTGATGAAAACACTAATTTAGCTTTCAGTTCAGTTCAGGTTCAATTTACATGATTTGAGTTCATGTACAGATTTAGACATATGCATGACTAGTTCAGTTTCATGCTCAGTTTATATGATATGCCATGTTTCAGTTCCAGTTTATGCTTTGTTTGATATGCCATGCCATGCTTGCATGTTCAGTATGTTTTTTTCAAACAACATGATTTAAAATCATAATTGCATCGTATGCATGATTTAGTGAGGTAGATGGTTTCTTACTAAGCTTTAAGCTTACAGGTACTACTTTTCTACTGCAGATACGGGTAAAAGAAAAGTGGACTAGCGGAGGCTGGAGGGCGATGCTACAATGATGTGTGTGTGCAAGGGGTCTGGAATAAAGATCCTTGGGATCTACACGCTTTTAATTCAGTTTTAGTACTTAACACGTCTGGTTTTATGAATTAGTCTTGTTACAGTTTAGTGAACTATATCTTGTTTAGTCATCATGTTTAGAATATGAGTATTCACATTCTTGAGTGTTTTTCATGTATCTAGAACTGGTCTCGTGAGTTGTGCAGCGCGTTCGTTCGGGAAGTTCTGAAATCGAAACTCGATTTCATATCGAGATTGGATCGGTGCACGTCCATCTGGCTGATCAAGATCAGATCTGGGATCGGTCCACCGACCGATCTGAGGCCTCGAGATGTTTCATATGCTATCCGTCGATCGTCCGTCGATCCGACCCCAACGAGAGTTCGGACGAATCGCGATCAGCGATCGGTCGACCGACCGATCGGTGAGCATGAATCGATCGGCTGAATCGATCGCCAAGGCAGTAAACATAAAGCGCGCGATCGGTCTACCGACCGATCGTGGTGCTGAATCGATCGATCGGCCCGATCCGGCAACCAGCAGAAGCGCGAGCGGCTCACCGATCGGTCTCCGGCCGATCCGAGAGGGTGCATCCGTGCGAATCGGTGGAACGATCGTGAATCGTCCAAGGCTCAATCGACTTACGGATCGGTTGAAATGTCTGACTGCAGCTAGCAGGACATCCAAGAGGCATAGATTGTCTCTCCTAGCATGTGTACAACACTCAGGTACTCCTAGAATGTCAGGTTAAGACTTTACAGTAATTAGTTTAGCAAATTTCAAATTTGCTCAGTTTTCCGCACAGTATTTTCAGTAGTTAATGTAGCGATCCGGCTCACAGCCTGGTACCCAGGAGTCGGGTCGTTACACAGATAGACTTGACTAGAGCTGGAGAACTTTAACTTGATTAATGTTTATTGCATATTTAATGCCCAGACTCATATTGATGCACAGATATAAGCATTCTTGAGTCCAGGCTATACCCTATGCATCTCACGCCATTCTATATTTTTCATTCACAATCAAGGTAAACCTAGGTGTTTTGTGAGATGCTCTGGCTTAATTCTAGGGGAACATGATATCTAGGGGGGAAATCCTAGACTAAACCCAACTTTTGAAAGTCTAGTAATATTGGAGTTTTGAAAACTGTTTTGCCTAGAAGTTATATAAAAAAAATGTGACTAAAAGACTAATTTATTAGATTAAGGTATAGTCAATCAAGCCTGAAGTGAAACCATCCATTAGACTAAAAAGTCGACATAGATAAAAGAGTCATAATAGAGCTGCTACAAGCTGTACTAGAGTCATAATAGAGCAACAGTAGGAGCTACTGAGATGATGAGGGAGGTGGTCCGGAACCCAGCGACCGGAGTAGTGTCAGGATCTCAGTGTGACGAGCCCGATCGTCCTCTCGTAGATCTCAGCGCAAGTCGGAGAGCTTCTGTCGTACGTCTCGTCGTAAGTCGGAGACCTCCTGTCGAACCTCTCGTCGAAGATCGGAGACCTCTCGTCGCATGGACTGATGAAACTCAGAGTTCTCGTGCTGGAGACTCGACATAGCCCTCTCTAGTCCGGAAACTCGATCAGTAAGAGTGCGGGGAGCTGGATGTTGTGCTCGAGGTGGTGGTGGGGCAGGAGCAGCCTCCTCAGGAAATAGTGCCAACATGAACTCATCATGCTCTGCCTCCTCCGCCTGCTGGTGCTGTGCCCCCCTACGCCAGGACATGGTACCTGTAACGACCCAATTTTCCCTATTTTGAGTTCTGAATATCTTTAAAAATATTTGAAAATGCTTTTAAAATATTCTAGAGATTTTTAGGAATTTTTAGAGTATTTTTATGCAATTTTTGGAGTCCGTTTGGTATTTTTACCGAGTGGAGAAAGTTTAAAAAAAAAAAGAAAAATAAAATAAAAACCAAAGTGCAAGAGCTGGGATTCGAACCCAGCTTCTCGGGCCCAAGCAGTAAGCGGCCCAACCAACCGAGCTGAGCTTGTTTTGTTAACTAAGTGGGGGAACAAATATATTTAAGTAATAGATAGAACCAAAATAACCCAGGTTATTTAAGGAGGTAAATTTCTTCCCGAGCCCTAAAAAAAATCCTTTTCCCCTCTTTTTCTCTCCCGACGGCGCTGTTCTCCTCTCGGGCGAAACCGCAGCCAAGGCTAGGGTTCCTCCTCCCGACGCCGGCGAGGGGTTTTTCCGGCCAGTCTCCACGCGTGGGTGACCATTCCGGCAAGGGGAGCTCGGGAAACACAAGAAAAAGGGAGAAATCGGAGCTCCACCGAAACCCTAGAGCGTTTCCTTCGGATTGTAAGTCCAAGAACCGGATGTAAGTGCTTCTCACCTGCGGTAGGAGTAGCTTTCGGGGTTTTCGTTTGCGTTTTGTTATTGTGTAATGAACAAGAGCAGTTTTTCATTCTAGAGTATGGAATTGATTGCAACCCTTGTTTTACAATTCGGTTTAAGATGTGGGATAGGTTCTTTTGGCTATTTTTAATACACGGACAGAATCTTGATGTTTCCTTTGTTTATCACAGCAGGTTTTTGATGTGTTTACCTCACAATTCAAGCATGTTTAAGTAGATACAAATTACTTCAAGCTACAGCATGATGAAAGATTGTTGGTTTATGAATAAGTTAGTTGTTACAAGCTTGATGTGTAGAAACTTTTGCTGCTGTGAGCTTAGCTAAGATTACCATTTATGACCATGTAGTTCTGTTATTGGCTGTTGAATTCGGTTTGAACATATCATGTTATATTTCAGTGATATAGTTGTTCTTTCTTTAATTATTGTGGAGTTTATTTGAACATGTACTGGATAATATTTTATATCAGTGCCATGTAGTTTAAAATCTCTTGTTTGTTGAATAAATGAGAGAAGTACAAGTAAAGCAATATTAAGATACAATCTGATCCTAAGTTTCAGAAGTTAGAATCAAGGCACACTAAGTGCTTAAATAGATGCCAAGGCATTTATTTAGAAGAAGTGATTAAAGAAGTATATAAAGAAAAGTATTTTACTTTTAAAGGGCATGTACCGGACACAAGGTCCAAGGGATGGGCTCCAAGTTGCCCCTAGACATAAGGTCTAGAAGTGTCTTAATGGTTTTGGGATTAGCTACCTCAATTCTCATTAAGAAAGGCGCGCAAAGTGGTACAATGCCGGGCCCAAGTAAAGTTGAATATTATTTTAAAGTATAAAAGTATTAGTTTGGAAACAAATAGAACAAGTTCCTTTATCTAAGTTGCAAATTCTAGCAAGTTAAATTGTTGTTTCCTTTAGAGATGCATGATGTAGTTCTATATTGCTATTTTCATGTTGAGCATGTACTCCCTGTTTTCAGTTATGCTTATGCATTCCTTATCGGATTTTGTGAGTAGAAAGTACTTACTAAGCTTTTAGCTTATAGATACTACTTTTTCCTCCTACTGCAGATATGGATAAAAATAAAGGAAAGGCTAAAGTGGCCTAGAAGAAGGCGACAAGGAGACATTGATGGTGTGTGTGTGGTGGCTGTTTATGGAAGCTTGGGAGTCTTGCTGAATTGTTATACCTGCTAGTGTTCTTTTATTTTCTGCAAAAAGAGAATTATTCTGAAATGCTAAGTTGTGTTTTAAATTACTTCATTTATGTGTTAGAATCAAATAATGGTTAAATGCTAAGTTCATTACTTCTTTATACTCTGCTGGAATGTTTAATTTCTGGAAAGATAAATCTGCTGGAAGTTCGGATTTGATTGCACAGTAGCCTCACATGCATGCTAGTATCCTATAGGTTTGTTTTATGGAAAGGAGTTGCAATTGAAGTTCAGTTTTGTTTTTAATTGCTTAGTAGTCTTATGTGAATGTTAGTATTCTATATGAATTTTGCTTAAATAGAAACTGTCACATGATTTACTTCTGCCGCAGTGAAATTATTTCAATTGCAGTGAGTTGATATATATGAATAGCTAGGAATTTCCTGCATTCATGAAGTTTTATTCTGTATTCATGTGTTACACTTGTTTTCCTATGCTCGGTTTTTCTTTTGCTACTGCTGGAGTTTTATTCTGCCGTGAGGATTAAATCTGTAGGAGTTCTTTTGTCTTATGAAAGAAAAAAAATGTATCAAGAAATTTTATGCTACTAATTAGAGGCATGTTCTGATATATGATATGTTTCCAATAGTTTAAAATATCTCTGGTCTTAAAGTAAGTAGTACAGTAGTTAGTAGAATCAGTAGCGGTCACCCTCAGAGTAGTAGTAAGGAGGGTGGTCGCTACAGTTGGTATCAGAGCAGTTCCCATTCTCCAGCATCACACATCAGCACCATCTTTGCCGTCTTCAAGTAAGAAAGTATTTAAGTTCTTTCTTTATTGCTTTTCTTTATTATTATTTGCAGTATAGAGTGATTGTTTATAAGTGCCTAAGTAAGATAGAAGTTATTGTTTCTCCTTTCTTGATCCATACATATGTTTGTTTAGAACGGATAGAGAAGATACCAAGTCTTTTTCTCTGCATAATTAGATGTCAAGAATAGGACATCCCCGTACCGTTCGTACTGAGAACCAAGATCAGGAGAACGAAGAGCTTAGATCAATTGAGCCAATCTCTCTGAAGCTATTGCCCAACTCCATAGACAAGTAGTAGAGCAGCAACAAGTGATTGTCAATCTGATGGCCAATCAGAAGCTAGCTCCTCCCACTCCCCCAACCATCATTGTGGAGACCCCAGTGGGGACTGAAGTCCCATCAGTTGCCCTGGAAGTCACCACAACACCTAGAAGACAAGAAGCATACCTGATACAGTGGCTAAAGCTGAAGCCAGAAAACTTCTCAGGCACGACTGAGCCCTGAGATGCACAGGTTTGGTTCAAGACACTTGAGAGCACAATGAAGCTTCTTGACTGACCAGAAGTCGAGAAGGTTAAGTGTGCCTCTTTCTGCCTATCTGGAGATGCTCGTATGTGGTGGGAGCGAGTTAAGAGTAAGAGAGCAATCAACCAGATGAGCTGGGTTGACTTCGAGATAGAGTTTTACGAAGAAGTCTTCCGTCAACGGATCACCAATAAACAGTATGAGGAGCTTATGGAATTCAGACAAGGTGACCTACCAGTAGAAGAAGCGGTTAAAAGATTTAACAGGCTAGCTCACCTTTGCCTAGAGTTAGTAAGTACAGTGAAAGAATGAGTCAGACTGATGCTCCTAACGCTGTGACCAGAAATAACACCTAATGTGATGTAGTGAAACTCACCGACCATAGATTGGTGAAGAGCTAGTCAGCAGGGCATTAGTGAGCACTATTTGAACAGCAACAAGGCACAACAAACACAACACAAGCCAGTCAAGATAGAAGACAAGACAGTGGGGAAACAGAGACCCCAGTTAAGTAGTTAGAACTAGAAAGACAATCAAAACAAGAAAGACCCAAGCAGGAAGATGTTCGGGTAGTCTGTGAGTACCAGAGGTATTCCCAGAAGAGCTACTTGGACTACCTCCCAACAGAGAAGTGGAGTTTGAAATTGAGTTGGTACCTGGTACCGGTCCAATTTCAAAAGCTCTGTACCAAATTTCTCTAGCAGAGCTAAAAGAGTTATAAGAACAATTTCAGGAGTTACTTGACAAGGGTTTCATCCGCCCTAGTCACTCACCTTGGGGAGCTCCTGTGTTGTTTGTCAAGAAAAAGGATGGATCTATGCGGATGTGCATAGATTATAGAGCTCTGAATCAAGTGACAATCAAGAACAAGTACCCCCTTCCCAGGATCGACGACTTATTTGATCAGTTGAGAGGGGCGACAGTATTCTCAAAGATAGACCTGCGCTCTGGGTACCATCAGTTGAAAGTGAAAGAAAGTGATATACCCAGAACAGCTTTCAGGACTAGATATGGACACTACGAGTTTATAGTCGTGCCTTTTGGTGTGACTAATGCACCTGCAGTCTTCATGGACTTGATGAACAGGGTGTTCAAGAATACCTTGATAAATTCGTCATTTTGTTCATCGAAGACATTCTAGTCTACTCAAGGATCCCAGAGGAGCATGACACGCACTTGACGATAGTTCTGCAGACCCTACAGCAGAAACAACTTTATGCCAAATTCTCGAAGTGCGAATTTTGGCTAAATCAGGTGGCGTTTTTAGGTCATATCGTTTCTAAAGAAGGTATCCAAGTGGATCCTGCCAAAATAGAAGCAGTCAATGATTGGCATAGGCCCAAGAACGTCAGGGAGATCAGAAGCTTCCTTGGATTAGCAGGGTACTACAGAAAGTTTATGGAGGACTTTTCCAGAATAGCCTCTCCACTTACAGCCCTAACCAGAAAGGACAAGAAGTTTGAATGGTCAGATAAGTATGAACAGAGTTTCCAAGAGCTAAAGAAGAGACTGACTAGTGCTCCCATTCTGACTGTTCTAGAAAGTGACAAGAGCTTTGACATCTACAGTGATGCTTCCAAGATGGGCCTAGGAGCTGTACTCATACAAGAAGGAGAAAATTCAAAATTTCGAGTATCAGACAGTGGAACTCTTTATCAGGGGAGCCGCCTTTGTGTCCCCAACAATGAAGAGCTGAGAAAGAAAATTTTAGAAGAAGCACATAGTACACTTTACTCCATGCATCCTGGTTCCACCAAGATGTATCAAGATTTGAAGTAGAAGTTCTGGTGGTCTGGACTCAAGAGGGACGTTGCAAAATATGTCAGTACCTGTCTGACATGTCAGAGAGTCAAAGCAGAACACCAGAGACCAGGAGGAATGCTACAACCTCTTCCAATACCAGAGTGGAGGTGGGAAGACATATCCATGGACTTTATAACAGGTCTTCCAAGAACTACGAATGGATATGACGCAATATGGGTAGTAGTGGACAGATTGACCAAGTCTGCCCATTTTCTAGCCATCAAGGTGTTCCACTCCATAGAGCAGTTGGCACAACTGTACGTCAAGGAAGTGATCAGACTTATGGAGTTCCTAAATCTATTGTTTCTGATAGAGATGGGCGCTTCACCTCTCACTTTTGGGAGTGTGTTCAGACTGCACTAGGCACCAAACTCAAGTTCAGCACAGTCTTCCATCCTCAGACTGATGGGCAGACAGAGCGAGTAAACCAGATCCTAGAAGATATGCTCAGGGCTTGTGCACTAGATTTTAAAGGCAGTTGGTGCAAGTATCTGTGCTTAGCTGAATTTGCCTACAACAACAGCTATCAGGCCACCATCAAGATGGCTCCTTATGAGGCGTTGTATGACAGGAAATGCAGATCACCCATTTGCTGGCAAGAAGCAGGTGAGAGAAAAGAAATATGTTGAAGCCAGGTTTTGAACCCACGACCTTGACCCGAGCCGAACCTCAGCCGAAACCAGCCCAACCAGCTGAGCTACACGAGTTTTGTTAACCTTATATGGAGCAAAATATATATATATACAGTAGCTGGAACGTTTGAAATAAATTGAAGAAAAAGGGGTGCGACTGAGAATCGAAGCACAGACCTCTGGCTTCGAGCAAAGCCAACGGACCAACTGGGCTAGCGATCGTTGCTAATTAAATAGGCAGCGACAAATATATAAGCTATAGTTGGAACCAAAAATAACCCAAGTTATAAGGAGAGGACTTAAGTTATTTCCCGTGACCTAATTCCTTCTCCCCTTCTCCTCTCTCGCGACGGCGGCTTTTCCCGAGCGAAACCAGAGACGAGGCTAGGGCATCGTCTCCGGCGCCGGCCAAGGGGTGTTTCCACGTGATTTTCACACCGTCGAGATCCTCTCGTTGAGGAGAAGCCATAAGCACGAAGCAGAGGCCGAAAGCTTGAGTTCGCCGAACCCTAGCAACCCTTTTCTTCGGTTGTAAGTCCAAGAACGCTCGGTGAGTTGCTTCTCACCTGCAGTAGGAGTTGCTCCGAATTTTCGGATTTCGTTTCCTTGCTTCCGGATCTTGTTGTGCCGAGTAGAAGAATATGCTAGGGTTTTTCTTCCTTGGTTTGTTGAGATGTCATTCTCGATTTTGCTATTGTATTGAATCATATGCTCAATTCTGTTAAGATTGGCTGTATCGAGTTTGATATGTAGCTGTCTTGTGCTGTTAGTTCCCTTATAAGCGGGTAGATTGTAGCATTTCTTGCTTATGCTATTAATATCCTTATGCAGTTAAGTAATAGCAAGTTCTGCCTATGTTATTAGCTCTTTATACCATGTAGATTAGAGCATTTCTTGCCTAGAATTTCTGTTTCGAATTCATTGTTAAGCCGAACAGCCCTAATTCCAGCCTGTGGTTGTGTTTTAAGCACGCCTTTAGCTCTTAAATGTTGAATCCGGGTAGGTCTACCTGCTGCCATACATTCCAGCAAGTTTACTTTCTATTTTGGCCGTGCAAATGAGCATAAACAGCCCTTAATTATTAGTATGCAGTTCTGTTTTGTTTGCTACCTCCATGAATATGAACAGCCCTGTACGGTTTAGTTTTCCTTGTCACTTAATGAGCATGCACAACTTAGTATACTAGTAAGTTTGGATAGATTATTTGTTACTGTTTTAAGGGCAAGAATAACCTTGTTATAACAGTTCAGAGTTAGTTTATTTTGCCCTACTTTACAGCATGTTTAGAAAGCTCAAAGTTGCATTCTTTTGCCCTATTTTACAGCATGTTTAGAAAGCTTAAAGTTACTTTCTTTTGCTCTGTTTATAGCATGATTAGTAAGCTTAAAGTTGCTTTCTTTTGCTCTGTTTATAGCATGATTAGTAAGCTTAAAGTTGCTTTCTTTTGCTCTATTTATAGCATGATTAGTAAGCTTAAAGTTGCTTTCTTTTGCTCTGTTTATAGCATGATTAGTAAGCTTAAAGTTGCTTTCTTTTGCTCTATTTATAGCATGATTAGTAAGCTTAAAGTTGCTTTCTTTTGCTCTATTTTATAGCATGATTAGTAAGCTCAAAGTTGTTTTTATTCGCTACTTTAACAAGCATGAACAACTACTCTCTAAGTGTATGCAGTTTTCCTTTTAAAGAATGCAGATCTTTCTTTCTTTGATTTACTTCTGCTGTAGTATGCCTAAAGATTTCAGATTTGTTAAGCATAGTGTGCAGACTTTAATAAGCAGATTTTTATTAAGTATTAGTGCAGATTTCTGTTGAGCATTAATATTGCATAATTTTTATTAGTTCAGTATGCAGATTTTTGGTTTAAGCATTTCAAAGTTAGAATTTGCTTAAACATTTCAGTTTCTTTTAAAAGAAGTATTCTTTTAGAAGTATTAACAAGTATAAGAAAGCTAAAGAAAAGAAAGAAAAGGCCAAGGCCTTAAGTAGATCCTAAAGTCAAGACTTTAGGGATTTTGGCACACAAGGTGCTTAAATAAATGCCAAGGCATTTTATTATAAGAAGTATTTAAAGATAAAAAGTATTTTACTTTTAAAGGGCATGTACCGGACACAAGGTCCAAGGGATGGGCTCCAAGTTGCCCCTAGGCACAAGGCCTAGAAGTATCTTAGTAGTTTCGGGATTAGCTACCTCGATTCTTATTAAGAATGCGCGCTAAGTGGTACAATGCCGGGCCCAAAAGAAGTTTATTATTATTTTGAAGTATTAAAGTATAAGTTTTGAAACAAATGAAACAAGCTTCAAATATGTTTAGAATTAGAAACTTTAGTTTCTTGTTATTTGAAGCATGCAGTAATAGTTTTATTTGTTTCTTGCTACTAGATTATCCAGCATGTTTAGTTTTACATGTTTAGTAGCTTTACATGTTTAGTATGCTTCTTTTATTGGTTTATAAGCATGATAAACAATACATGTTTAGTATTTCAGTTAGTATGCTTCTTTTATTGGTTTATGAGCATGATGAACTACAAATGTTTAGTATTTCAGTTAGCATGATTCCTTTGCTATATATGAGCATGAGTAGTTCTATATGTTAGCATTTAGTTTTAGCATGTTTTTATTTATATACATGCATATCGAGTTTTTGTGAGTAGATAGCGCTCACTAAGCTTTATGCTTATAGACTGCACTTCCTCCTACTGCAGATAAAGGAAAGGAAAAGATTTAGCAAGGAAGGCGACAAGGTGGTGGTGATGAAGGTGTGTGATGGCTGGACTATGGAGAGATCCAGAATGAGCTAGCAAATTGCCAAGACTTTTCTGTTTAGTTATTTTAGTTCTCTTTTAATGCTATGATGAAGTTGAGATTGTAATTGAGTCTATTCCGCACTTGTAGTTTGGTATGTCTTATCGTTGGAGTTCTATTTGTTTACTATTGCTAGAATAGTTTCCTTTTAGTTATTGTGATATTATTACTGCGTGGTTGTGAAGTATTTATACCAGCCGCATGTGGCTGATGGTTTATTATTTGTTTGTATTATGGGAAATGGTCACCGGTACAGGGGAGACTCTGCCGAAATTTTTCGGTAGGGTTTTCCTAGAGATTTTTAATAAACCGGTTAAGTAGAGTTAGTAGATAAGTAACGGTCACTCTTAGAGAGTAGTAGTAGTAGTAAGAAGGGTGGTCGTTACAGTACCCTCATCGTCTATATGGATATTTGCTAGGGAAAAGTTCCTAGCTCCTATGATGTCTAACTCGGTCATGTAGCGGATGTCACCTCTGGTGACATCAATGTGTAATGAGGACATGTAAGCTGTCAGAATATGACAATAAGGCATATGTACTCGTCTGCTGGTCACGTATCCAGTTGCATAAATAATAGTGGAAAAGATGTGAAGACTGATGTCTATGTCTAACCTCTGACACAGGGCATAGAGCAGGAAGGAGTGAAATGGACGCATCACCGCAATGTCATGAGTGGTTAGCGGTAGAATACAAAGTACTAGAACCCTATAAAGGGCGTAGTCCTGAATTCTAAGGTTAAGTGACCTAAACTGGGTCTCAGTGGGATCACGCTGGTCCTCAAAGAAGAACAAATAGATCGTATCGAGGGTAATATGTGAGTAGGGATCTCCAAAAGGTAGCTCCCTAGGAGGATAGCATAAAAAGGTGCATGGTGACTCTCGTAATCCTAGAAACTCACGAATGGTTGTGGGAGATAATGTGATATCCGTGCCAGCTGCCCTAGTGGTATAGGAGTAGTCGTCTACTTTCACTAGGTTGTTGTAAAATTCGGCACATAAACTTATGTTTACTGCGCTGGTGCACTCAACTAGGTTTCGCAGCCTATAGTGGTTTATAGTCTCGGAGACTGGAATACAAGAGCGTAAAAAGAACGATCTGTCTATACATTTGGTTCTAATGGCCATGTAATTTGTTGACATAAACTTAATCCTAAGTTCGTCGGTGGGAAACCTAGGGTCAATGCTAGGGGTAGAGGGCCCAGCACCAGATTTAGTACGCTTCCTAAATTTGAAACTAACATTATACTAAGGAAGAAGAAAAGACAGAAAAAAAATTATAAAAATAAATTTTAGGAGGGGATAGAAATTTTACCGAGGAGCCATTGTTAGAATTTTTAGAACTGAAGACCTCGGTTGAGTCACGAATTCGTATCAACCATGAAAAAAAAAATTTAATTTTGAAAGTCTTCGCAGGGAAGCTAAGAAGAAGCTTAAGGAAGACTTGGGTGCAAGGGTAGGGGGCGCCTCCTGCCCCCTATATATAAGGCCGGGATCGCTGCGGGCGCCCGGGGTCTGAATACCGGGGGCGCCTGCCCCCGATTTTTTACCTTGGTATATATATAATTATTATTTTTATTATTATTATTAATGTTTTAATTTTCAATTTTAAATTTAATTTCGAATTTTAAATTTTGAAATTTAAGTTTAAAATAATTTTGAAATTTAAGTTTTAAATAATTTTGAAATTTAAGTTTTAAATGATTTTGAAATTTAAGTTTAAAATAAGTTTGAAATTTAAGTTTAAAATAATTTTGAAATTTAAGTTTAAAATAATTTTGAAATTTAAGTTTTAAATAATTTTGAAATTTAAGTTTAAATAATTTTGAAATTTAAGTTTAAAATAAGTTTGAAATTTAAGTTTAAAATAATTTTGAAATTTAAGTTTAAAATAATTTTGAAATTTAAGTTTGAAATAATTTTGAAATTTGAGTTTAAAATAATTTTGAAATTTGAGTTTAAAATAATTTTGAAATTTAAGTTTAAAATAAGTTTGAAATTTAAGTTTGAAATAATTTTGAAATAATTTTGAAATTTAAGTTTAAAATAATTTTGAAATTTAAGTTTAAAATAATTTTGAAATTTAAGTTTAAAAAAAATAATTTTGAAATTTAAGTTTAAAATAATTTTGAAATAATTTTGAAATTTAAGTTTGAAATCATTTTGAAATTTAAGTTTTAAATAATTTTGAAATTTAAGTTTAAAATAATTTTGAAATTTAAGTTTAAAATAAGTTTGAAATTTAAGTTTAAAATAAATTTGAAATTTAAGTTTAAAATAAGTTTTGAAATTTAGGTTTAAAATAATTTAAGTTTTTTTTTTTAATTACTTAGTCATCTCACCCGATCTAAATTCTCAATCAGGGAGTCCTATAACTTTTTGTGAGATGAATTGAGGTTCAATTAAAGGGTTTTGTTTAGTCTTGTGTTAGATTCAGGTTTAGCTTTGGATTCAACAAGTAAGCATTCTTTGGATAAACTTCTGGGCTATGGTGAGTCACAAGGAGCTCATTAAAGTAACCATGCCTTCGAGGTTTTCCAAATAGTCCTACCCATTGAACTTAATACTAAAACTTGGTCTAACTAGTTAGGATCCATTTAAGGGTAGCTTCGGTCAGTTTCACTTGACCAAATGCACCAGGTCGAAGCCATATCTTCCTAGACATGTGATGCCCAAGTTTCCCTAACGTACTATCATCCAAAAACTTCACCAGTACTGTGGTTCAAGTTAAACTTATCCCGTTTTAATCTAACCTTAACTACCCTGCCGGTAGGGGTGAGCATTCGGTTAATTCGGTCTATAAATTAACCGAATTAACCGAAAATCGATTTAGTGTTGGCTAACCGAATCAAATCAAAGTTTTACTAAAACTAAATTAACTGAATTAGTTATTTCAGTTAACGCAAAATTAACTAAATTTGTTTAAAATAACAATAAAAAGAATTTATACAAAATTAATATCAAATTAACCGAAACAACCGAATTAACCGAATGCTCACCCCTACCTGCCGGGTAATCTATTCTTGTTTCCCATTCCGGGTAAATTATGTTCAGTTACCCTGTCGGGTAGATCAGTTGGAGGTGCCAGCTAGTTTGGACCCTCCATCTATTTATAATTTCGATTTGTTTAATTTTGAATTTGTAATTTTGAATTTTTAATTTAATTTCGAATTGATTTTTAATTTTAAATTTTTAAATTTAATTTCAAATTTTAAATTTTGAATTTGATTTTTAAGTTTTAAATTTTTAATTTAATTTCGAATTTTAAATTACGATCGTTTTCATTTTAGCTTTCCCTGGATCACGACCTCGACATGGTCTGTCGAGGTAGTATATTTGATCCTTCAGAACCCAGTATTGGCCAAGTCCAATTTGATTTATCAATTTGGACTTGGGGACCCATGCTTGGACTGATTTACTACTTTGTTTGTTTATTAAGGATAAATAAGATTTATATTTCTTTTTACTTTTATATCCTAGCCCAGTTCTATTGTAGACGGCTCTTTGTGTCCTAAGAATTAGATCCAAATTCTTGGAGCCCAGAGAGAACTTTTCTAAAGTAATTTTTAAATCATTTAACTGATTTTTCAGATTTGAATTTTCTTTCTCAAGTTGTTGTACTTGAGTTGAATCTTCAGTTAAAGATTTTGAGTTAGTTACTCCTTTAAGAATGGTTACTTCTTTTAAAAGTGACTTAATTTTCAAATTTGACTTGGCTAATTTGCGAAGTAAATAATTGACTAAATTATTAAGCCTAGGAATACTTACAGCGGAGTCTAGCCCTTCGGAAACGGATGCGGATCCGTGGCTTTGCTCGGAGTCGGCTTCTGACTCGCTCTCGGATTCGCTGATCTGGTCCAGGGCCATCAATGCGAGTAAACTTGTTTGGTCGAGTTTGTCGTCTTCGTCCTCCGAAGAAGATTCGTCCCAAGTTGCCTTTAGTGCCTTCTTTCTTCTTTGCTTTTTGACCTCCTTTTGGTTGGGACAGTTGGCCTTGATATGCCCTTTCTGGTTGCACCCGTAACATGTGACTTCGAACTTTACCTTTGAGTTTTGTTGGGCCTCCCTGGATTGGACTGCCTTCTTTAGATCTTTCTTGTTGAAGCCCTTCTTCTTCTTGTAGAGCTTCTTTACAAGATTCACAAGTTCGCTGGTTAGTTCATCTTCTGAATCTTCTGAGTCAGGTTCATCTTCTGATTCCGATTCAATTTTTCGTCGTCCTCTTGATTCCCGTGTTCGATTCGTTCCTGCAACCAAAGCAATCCCTTTCTCAGATGGCTGTGCATTAGTTTGTTCATGGAGTTCGAATTCACTAAATAATTCGTCTAATTTCAAGGAGGACAAATCCTTAGAGACTTTATAGGCATCTACCATTGATGCCCATAGTGTACTCCTAGGGAATGAGTTAAGAGCATACCTTATTATATCTCTGTTTTCTACCTTCTGCCCGATTCCATGTAGAGAATTTAGGATATCTTGAATTCGAGCGTGCAAAGAGCTTGCCGTCTCACCTTCCTGCATTTTCAAATTGTATAGTTTATTTAGTAACAAATCACGCTTACTTACCTTGGTTTCCGAGGTGCCCTCGTGTAGTTCGATCAGTTTCTCCCATAGTTCCTTTACGGAGGAGAATGGACCGACTCTGTTGAGCTCTTCTTTAGTAAGACCGCACTGGATTGTGCAGGTGGCTTTGGCGTCGGCTTCCACCTTTTTGATAAATGCTGGCTCCCAGTTCTCACAGGATGTAGGCTTACCGTCTGTACCAGTTGGTAGTTGCAGTCCTGTTTTGACGATCATCCAGGTGTCGAACTGGATCTTTAGATAAATTTCCATTCGCCCCTTCCAATATCCGAAGTCTTCTCCGGAAAATAATGGGGGGCGAACGGTGCTAAATCCTTCTTGTTGGGCTATTTAGATCTAAAAAACAGAAACAACAAGATCTATTCCAAGACTAAGTCTTGGATTAGTAGTGCGGGAGGAAGGAAAAAAAATAACAGGCTCAAGTGGTATTGACCGGCTTTGAGCAGAAAATCGATTCGTAAAAAAAAATTAGAATATAGCTATGAGGCTAAATTCTAATCGACTCCGAACAAAACCACAAAAAAATTGTCTCAAATAGTGGTTGCACTGATTCAAGACGACCCCGCTCTGATACCAATTGTTGGATCGAGAAGCGCAAGAGGGGGGGTGAATAGCGCTCGTGGCTATTTCGTTCGATTATCGGAAAACTATCGGAGTTAAAACGTGCAGCGGAAATAAAATAAAGAGACAACACAAAGAGACAGGTCGATTTTACTTCGTTCGGAGCCTAAGTCGACTCCTACTCGAAGGCCCGCGATCCTTGATCGCTTCCGGTGGGCAACAACTATAAGCTCGTTAAAAGATTACAATTATGAGTACAAATAAAAGCTATCAAAAATTATACCGACAACAAGAAATGCTAATTCTGAAGCTACTTGTAGTAGCACTTCGGAGCGTCTTTTGGAGCAGCGTGTTGATGAAAGATCACTTAGAATTCGTTGTCCCTTAAAGCTGCACCTCAACCTCCTTTATATGCGGTTCGGGCGCTGGATCCCGGAGTGTAACGTACCAACCAGGGATGCTCCACGTGGCGAAGTCGCACAGGATAGAATTTGGTCCGGGCCGGCGGACCTTTTCGAGGTTCCTCACCGCAACAAAGGTTAGTCCGAGCAAAATACCTGCAAGACAATGTTAGAATCTGATAAAACACGGTTAAGTAATAATCTGTGTCTGAGGAGTCCGACTTTGGATTTCCAGGGAAGCCCTAGGTCGACCGACGCGCTCTGTCCCTCTTGAGGAACGCGTCCTCACCTACTCCACTCGGAGATTTACTGTTGCATCGATCCTCGGATCGGAGACCTTCTCGGCTACTTCGATGCTTGGGACTTCTCTGGACATCCGCTTCCCCGGCTAGTCCAGTCTTTCACCTGATTCGCGACACCAGGACTTTTCACCTAGGGTTACCACCCCCTAGGACTTTTGCCTGAAGCCATCAACCTGTCAAGACTTTACGCATAGGGTTACCACCCCCTATGACCTAGGGTTACCGCCCCCTAGGATTTTCCCTTTGCCTAACCGCAGCTAGGACTTTCCTGACATCCTCAAGTAGACTTGTTAGACTAAAAAACATCTTAACTTTGAATTCTTTGTCGTTATCAAAACACGAGTTCGATCGTCGGATGCTTCCCGCACTAACAAAAAATTCATCCAAGAAAATAACAAATGATAAACTATTGCTTTGATACAATGAAGAAATTGATGATCTTCCTTTTTTCTTCTTACTAAAGGAAAAAGTTTACATTCTGATATATATAAAGCATACATCTACTAAACTAGAAAATTGAATATCTACAAATTAGGAAGACAATCAATTAATTGATTGTAATTTTCTAAATTTGGTACTACCAAAAATAAATAAATCTTATTTTTTTTAATACAGAAACTAAATCTTCTATTTCTATAATAATCCAAGTGCTTGAGCCTACAGTTGAACTAGTCATAGAGATGGGGCTGGACCAACCCCATCTCATTATGATTAAAGCTCGATTTTAAATTATCTCTCATTGTGATTTTTTTTCTTATTAAATATTCTTTAAAAAATATTTTATATAATTACATTTAAAATTATACTTTTATTTCATAAAATTAAGTTTTTATTCTTTATTCAAAAGATTGCAAAATAACTTTTCTATAAAAGTTAATTTAGTTATTTATTTGTATAATTATAATTATTTTCTATATATATATATATATATATATATATATATATATATATATATATATATATATATATATAGCCTGATGCGGGTGCGTGCTAGAACATGTTTCATAAATATACGCAATGAAAAATAAAATAATAATAATTCCTAATTGTTACATCACACACACCATACGTATACAAGGATACAACATGTCAAACATGATCGCATAATTAAAATTTTACGGGAAGTAAATTTATGCTAGATATACCTTACAGATGACCTGTAACGAAAAGAGCATCAACCGTAGTGATGTTGGCGAACCTCATCTCTATTTGTATCCATGTCGAGCTCCTCAAGATAACTCCTTGAGTACAAGCATCTTCTTCAGAAGTTACTAGCCACAAGCGAAGAAGAGAGTCCAAGAAGAAGAATAAGAGAAGCACACAAGGGAGAGTTTTTCTCCCTTGTGGTGGTCACAACAACAAGACGGAGCCCCCTCTTATTGGCGGTGGGAGAGAGAGGAGAGGGAGAGGAGGATTGGATTTTCAAAAGTCAATCAACTAAATAATGAAACTTGTTGTTAATTCTTTCCCAATTACATCTATATATAATCCTCTTTAATGAGTTGGATTAAAAACCCCAAATCTAACACATTATCCCTTAATAAAAAAATTAGTCCATTAACCCCTTGGTTTGGTTCACAACTAAACCAAGTTGGTTCATGACTAATTCATAAAAAAAATATGGAACCACCATATCAGCGGTCCCCTAGAGCTGGTCCCACGAATATAGAGGGAGGTAAATGTAGGTACACAACTGAAAGCGCATGGTCGGGAAAATTCATGATTAAACTAAATATGATTCAACTCTACCATAAGAGATGTAACACATCCGCGCTTCCATCATGACAAATATTTCCATATTTGTCTTATGTATGATCCAACTAAATATTTATCTCTTGATCTAAGAATCCTAGTCTTTAAATTATTTTATGTCTTTTAGAGACTCGTTAGTGCGTGTGACCCAATAGGTTTTCGGTTTATCGTGGTCGTCCATAATTAACTACTTAATTATAGAATGATCATGAGTGACACCTAGTAGTACATCATGATCCCAAATTAGCCAGAAAATCATAGTTGATCTTAGAATTAATTTTAAACCATTCAACAGCTACAGTGAGTCGTGTCTTGTTCCTTTCACTCGTCTTATACCCACTTGGTTCAGGATATGGTCTATGTGTCTATCTCTATTAGACTGACTATCCCAAATTAGCCAGAAAATCATAGTTGATCTTAGAATTAATTTTAAACCATTCAACAGCTACAGTGAGTCGTGTCTTGTTCCTTTCACTCGTCTTATACCCACTTGGTTTAGGACATGGTCTATGTGTCTGTCTCCATTAGACTGACTACATCACACCTAACCCAAGTAATACTTCCTCGTTCTATAGATTTATATTACTCGTACATGTGTACAAGAGTTTTGTGCTCTTAACATGTAATACTTTGGCTAAAGACTTTGAGTAATAATCCTAACGATTGGCCATAGGGTATACTTCTCCTCGCAAGGAGCGGTGAATCCTTTGTGGGCTATCCAAACATCTTCGGACATTTCAACTTATACCTAATTATCCTAGGTCCACACCTTAATGAGGTGTTTGCTTAAGATGTCAAAGTATAAGTCTCCATGACCAAGATGACTTGTATACCTCAAGTCGAAGGAAACTTGCACTCGAGCTAT
The DNA here is from genome assembly GCF_018446385.1 of Zingiber officinale. Classification (NCBI taxonomy): domain Eukaryota; kingdom Viridiplantae; phylum Streptophyta; class Magnoliopsida; order Zingiberales; family Zingiberaceae; genus Zingiber; species Zingiber officinale. Next base: position 71,591,641 of record NC_056006.1, on the reverse strand, counting down.
AGTAAGATCTTCACAGACATATCCATATATATAGATTATAACTATATGAAGTCTTACAGCGAGTCACTCCAATGAACTAGTTATCATAACTAGTATCCACGTTTAACTCTCGATATCCCAATGTCTCCAGCTAGTGAGAAAATAACTGCTTGACGAACCAAGAAGTATAACCCGTGCTAATCTTTCAGAATTGATGATGTCTGAATGCATCAATTCGATGACTAAGGAAATTCCAATACGCTCATAATTACACATGTAGAGATAATCACTAGTTGTGATCTGATCATAATTTCTCTCATGCTATGAATTGTATTGTGGATATTCAGTAAATGAGTTTAAGACAATCAAACATATAATATGCACTCAAATAGTGAATCTATATTTAGTAAAAATTGTAAGGTGATTGCCTTATGACATCCCTCAAAATCTAACAATACACACACACACACACACACACACACACACACAACACTGTTATGCGGTGGGACTTAAAGAATGTGCAAGTGTGTGATTGCCCTGTTGTCAAGTATTTATGGTGTTGCAATTTCCTTTTCTCTTCATAACACCGCTCGCTAGTCTCTCGTCAAATATCTATAGTGAAGCTAAGGCAGCGGAAATGTTTCCTCTGTGCTTGCCCTTATCACGAGACTCACTGTCCTCCCCCCTTATCGCATCTGCGCACCATCCTCTTCCCTCGGTGGCGGAGTTTCACAGCGAAGCTAGGGCGGCGAAGCTAGGGCAACGAAACTTCTCCCTCACTGTTCCTCTCACCTGTGCTCGTTGTCATCTCCCCTCAGTGCTCCCGTGGTCTCTCATCAAAGCTCTGCAGCGAACCTAGGGGGGAAGAAAAGTTTCACCCTCACCATTCCTCTAGCTGACCTCTAGCCGCCACAATCCCTCTCTGAAACCCGTTCCTCACCACACCGCTCACCTGTGCTCACCCCTCACAGTCCCTCTCATTGTGAAGCTTCCAAATCCTCGCCAACCTCAAGAACAATTGGTATATTAGGGTTTTCCGCCGACCTCTAGCCACCGCAACCCCTCTCTGTGAGACTCCTGTTCTTTGATATTTACACTTTGTTTTCCCACTTAATGTTAGATTTTTCTACTCTAAGTTAGGGTTTATGGTTGAAATCGATCCTTAGAGTTCTGTTCGTTCTCATTTCTATTTACATGAGTCATTGGAGGATGCATTCTTGTTGGCCATTCCTGAAAATCCTCCATGTGTATAATTTAACCATTAATTAGTTGGTCACAACATAGTGCTTTAATTTGATTAGCTTTAGCATACAATTGACTCCAACTAGAAACTAAAGAATATTTATAGTTAGATGCATGAACAAATTATAAATTTTTTATTTACTTATTTTTGTACCACATGTCTCATTTTAGTTCACTTTTTTGTCCATTTGTTTTAGAATTTATCAAATTTAGATTTGAGCATCTTTTTTCCTTTATAACTCATATTCTTTTAGTTCTACAATTTACATGGATCTTGCAAAGAATAGGACTCTTTATATACAATCCATGGTAAATCGTTTCATTTAAGTTCTAATATTTTGTTTATATAAGATTCTGGATGTTTAAATATAGGGAAAAACATATGTTGTATTTGTTGGATGTGAACCAAGAATTTATGAAACGTGGGTAGAAGCTTCTAATCATGTTATTGGCTTTAAGGGCGTCATACAGAAATCTTTCAAAATTAGAGAGGAGGTAGAAAAAGCTTTTGAAGCATACTTAGATAAAAAAATCTGCACCAACTTCCTTTGCACCAAGTCGAAATGAAATATCATGTGCAATTTCAAGTTCAAGTTCAAATTTAGAGAGAAAACTTTTGAAAACTGGAAAATTTACTAAGTTGAAAGAAGCATTGAAAGAGATAGAGCATTATTTGGATTCTCTTATGATCAGTGATGATAATGACGATGATTAGGCATTTTATTTTAGGTTTTTATATGAGTTGAATTTCAAACACTAATTTTATTTTGAGTGGTTGCAAGGGTTGTATCAAAATTATGGTGATGATTTTATCTAAATTGTTTTATGTAAGTTGTTACAAGTAATGTAATGAAGTTGTTGTGGATTTTGTAAAATGCAGGAGGAATCAGTTATTACAAATAAAGCAAGTTGAAGTTGTTGTTATGTGAGTTTGCAAGTTGTTGTGGATCAATCCATGTATTGGCATTAACTAAACATGAATCTTGATCTTCCTATCTTTACATAGGCAATCAAGTAGCTCCTCTGGAAGATGGAATATAAAAGAATTAAGAATAAACTCCATAAGCAATTTGCAAGACGTGGTTGCCCCTCCCTCTGGGTCTCAAGCCACCATCCACCGAAGCCATGTTGGCAGAGCTCCACCGTAAGGAGATCACCCGAAAGTTGTTGGCTGACTGCCGACGGTGAGAGTACCTTAGGGATGAATAGAGTGGGAGAGTGGTTGTGGCTGTGACACAATCTATGTGCCGGATTTAACCTCTCACGCAAGCAATTCTTTGAAGGTCCTATAAGTTTTGCTCTAGTAAAAATTGAAAGCCACACAAAAAGAAGATAAGAATACGATCACAAACTAGAGCATAGATGAAATGATTGGTTTTGTCGTCTGATGACTCATAATTTTCAAATCTCTGATAACAAGGGGCTAGAAGATACAATCAACAAGATTCACAGATATTGCGTCTCACCAGATTCATAATTGTTTAATCTAAAAAATAGCATAAATCTTGTTGTTTACATCCATGACCACAGAGAGAATTCTATTACTGGAGAAGACCTGCATAAACAACATGGTTTCACCCTCCCATTTTCTATAAAACAAAGTGTTGGCGATGCAACTGACAATGAATTTCATCATATTCACAACTATTGATAATACCAAACCAATCATCTAACAATGATAGTAATTACCTTTGATGACTGAAGACAAAATTAGAAATCTTCCTCCTTTAAATCAGACTCCATTCCGACATAATTAAACATCAACATATAGAAGTTATGTATATTACAATGGTTCAATCTGTATTTACATATTAAGCTATAAATTTTGCTCACTAGATCCAAGAAAAAGGTGGACCTTATAGATGATATATACTTTTTCTTACCTGCCAAAGTTGTCATCAATAAAAGTACACATTCATTATATTCAGAAATTGCTTTAATTGTGTAGAAATCTTAAATTTTACAAAGTTAGCTGAAACTATGTTTTCTTTAGTCAAATTCACTGAATCAAAGAACATAAAGACTAAAAATCCAAACATTTATCTACATTTCTATTTATTTTAACCAACCATAAAATGGGATCATTTAAGGACAAAATGGTGGTTAATTATTGAACAATTTCTTAATTACATGCTACAAATATAGTACAATAACATCCCTGATATTGCAATTTATCATACTGAAATAAAAATATTACATGACCATCAAACTCCTGAACACCACATTAAAAATGATAGCATTTGCAAATCTTAAACAAATACAGAAATGAATAAAGAGTTCTCAATGACTTGATGGTCTTCTCCACCTTTAGGTGATGCAGCTTCAAATTTAGGTGCTTGTCTATGCAACTGCTCCAAGTTCTCTAGATTATAAGGCCTAAGTGACAAGATATTCTCTCAAATGTTAATAAGAGCATTCATAAGCACAAATCAAATTAACATAAGTGTAATACCTAACAAATTAGAAATCATACGTATAATAGCTAACAAATCAGAAATAGACATAATTAACAAAAGTGAAAAAGAAACCTTCAACATGGATTTTCTTGTATTGACCAACTTTAGAAGGATTTAACTAACAAAGCACATATTATTAGAACCTACAATAATAAATACAATTATTAATTTTAATATCTCAATCAATCAGCCACAAACTTTAAATTAAACTTTGATAATACTTGCTTGCTATAGATGTCAATTCTTCTTCATATGTATTATCATCGCTGTTATGATGATTATCCAAAGTTGATCTGACAATCAACACATCGTTGTATTTACACAATTTATTTAAATATAAATGGAGAATTAAAGTTGATTTGTAAATAAAATTATCATAAAAATAGAGAATTAACCAACACATACCCTTATTGTAAAATTGGACAATTACGCTTGTCATGTAACACATCTCGACACCCACATCCACTACATAACCGAGACTTTGAGGTTAACTTCTCCTTTGATGATTTCAATCTCTTTCCACATCCCTTTATTCTTACTAAAGAAATATCAATAATATTAGGGGACTCATCCATGAATTTCTTCCTTTGGCCTCTATTGTTGAATGTTCTACTAATGTTTATCTCTTGAATTTTATTGTAGATATAATCTAATTATTCATCCAAGAAGTTTGCCCCCTCATCAGTCAAAGATGCATCATCAATTAATATTAAAGTTTTATAGGATAACCTTGAGTGCCTTGACATCAAAACCGTATCTAGATCATCAATGAAATTTTGCTCTCCCAAAGCTTATATTGCTCCAACCTTTGCATCTCATGTTTATCATTTAAGTATATACTTATCAGGCAAATGAAACACTTGGTTGATTAAAAAAAAGCTAACATATGCTTACAGGGAATGCCATCGAACTCAAATTTCCTACAGCTACAAAATATGTTGTCCCTCTGCTTGTCATGTATGAGCACCCTAGGTTTAGAGGGAGAACAACTTTAAAAACTCATCACATGGTAAACCACTGAGTCAACTCTCATAGATACTTGTTATACATAATAACCATGACTCTCACTTATTTTACTTTGAAACTCCACCCATTTCTTTTCCGTGTATAACTAAACTATTTGAGTTTTCATTGGCCAATTTATCTTAATCCTGAGATACTCATTCATATCAATATGATCTGCAACTAACTCATTGTGTTTTTGGTGTCTCAGTGCTTTATTGAAATGGGTGATAAAGTCCATCAATGAGTTTTTATTTGAGACATATCTCTTGAAAAATGCATGTGAGCCTTCAGATCTCTAACTACTTGACATTCCAGCATAAAATACATGGCTAAAATAAGCTGACACCCACTTATGTTGTAAATCATACATTAAAGATAACCAATCATTTTTTTCCAAGTTAGCATACTTGATAACCTCTTCCCATGATTTCTCAAATTCATCAGGTGTTGTAGAATTTCTAATGACATTATTTATACTTTGATAGTAGTCACAAAAATTCAAAGGATTCATTTTTTCTAGAAATTTATTCAGTATGTGCTATAAATAATATCGATGTACTATTTGAGGAAAAACTTGAGCAATGACTTTTGTCATAGTAGGATCTTGATCAGTGATAATCACATTTGGTGCACTTTTAGGCATAACTTCTATGAATTTGTTAAGCAGCCAAACAAAATATTCAGTTTTCTCATCACTTATAAAGCTACAACTAAAAATAATTGTCTGGTGATGATGATTAACTCCTATAAATGATGCAAAAATCAATCCATATTTATTAGTGTTATATGTTGTATCAAATATAACTACATCACCAAATACACTGTGTGTTATTCTTGATACATGATCAACCCAAAAATAGCTATTAAATTTATTATCTAAATCAGTCTCGCATTTAAAGAAAAAAGCTAAAATTTTCTCTTTCTCAGATATAAATAACTCGATTAGTGTTTCGACATCGATACCTTTTTATTAATCTCTTAGTTCTTTCTGAAAGTTTCTAATATATCTTTCTATACAACCTACTCACTCGGGCCCTCCATATCTCCAGTAATCATATTTGTTGGTAAGTTGACACATTGACCTCTGAAAATCGTTGAGTCAATGTTTTTTTTACTACTGAAATATTACGATGTGAATGTAGCAAATGCACCTTTGAAGTAGTCAAGAGTGGATGATTATGACCTTCCATGAAGTTAGTAACAACCCATGTAGGTCCAGTTTGTTTCTTGACAAGTGAAATCATTGACTTATAACTAGTTCTAACTTCACCACGTGCTCTTTTCCTTATCCGTTGATCACCTTTTGCTTGGTTTTTCCGTTGATCATATGTCATCTTTAAAGCATATTGGTTATAGAATGAAAATGCCTCATATATTGATGAGAATTCCATCGCATATTTTGACTTTCGACCATCTGCAACTTGAGGAATGTATAGCTAGCTGATTTTGACCATAATTTTCATCCATTGATAAGAAATTTCATATTAGGATGAAATGCAACTCTGCATATCATCATCATATAGCCAGGAAAAATAATCTAAATCAAATATACATAAACAAAGAAAGTTGGCAGTAATCTAATATCATTTCTTATGTGGTACAAGTAAGAAGAATGCATCCTCTAAAGTCGCATGGAAATATAAACAGTGATGTCCATAACCAACATGATTTTTATAGAAAATTTTAATTAGAGTGGCAATGGAAACATTCTAAAATGGATAAGATCCAACTGTATCAATACTGTTAATTTCCAATATGTGATACTGTTAATTTCCAGCCTCAAAGAAACATATTGTTGTCAAGAAAAATGAAGTGCAAATAGCAAAGAACATGAGTCTCACAGAGAGGGGTTGCTGCGGCTAGAGGTCGGTAGAAAACCTTAATATGCTTGTTGTTCTTGAGGTTGGCGAGGATCTGGAAGCTTCATAATGAGAGAGACAGTGAGGGGCGAGCACAGGCGAGTGACGCAGTAAGGGACGACTTCAGAGAGGGATTATTGTGGCGGCTAAAGGAATGGTGAGGGTGAAACTTTTCTTCCCCCCTAGGTTTGCTACGGAGCTTTGACGAGAGACCATAAGAACACCGAGGGGAGACGAAGGCAAGCACAAGCAAGAGGAATTGTGAGAGTGAAGTTTTGCTACCCTAGCTTTGCTGCCTTAGCTTCGCTGCGAAGCTTCACTGCTAAGGGAAGAGGACATCACACAAATGCGATAAGGGGAGAGGACAACGAGCGTCGTGGTGAGGGGAGAGGACTTGTCGCGGTGAGGTGACAAGTACAAAGGAAACGTTTCCGCTGCCCTAGCTTCACTGTGGAGCCTTGACGAGAGACTAGCGAGCAGTGTTACAAAAAGAAAAGGGAATTGCGATGCCACGTAGACTTGACAGTAGGACAGTCATGCACAAGCGCATTCTTTAAGTCCCATAGCATAAGAGGTTATATTTAAAAAACAATATATATATATATATATATATATATATATATATATATATATATATATATATATATCGCAACATTACATTATTGTGGTGATCTATTTAATTTATGTAATTCACTACTACTGTATTTTTTTTACTGTTTACTATCTACTATTTACAGCTTACTTTTTTTTATTGTTATTAACTTTTTACTATCTACTGTCTGTTTACTTTTTAACTTTTACTGTTTACTATCTATACTATATATATATATATATATATACAGAAATGATATGCTGCGGACAAAACCGAGCGGACCGCTGCGGACATGCCTTCCTGATCGGTCACCAGTCCGATCAGGGAACCGATCATTTTCTGTCGATTAAGTTCCATAGTATAAGAGGTTGTTATTTATATATATATATATATATATATATATATATATATATATATATATATATATATATATATATATACAGGGATGCTCTGCTGCGGACTAAATCCTGCGAACCGCTGCGGACTGCCCTCGTGGCACAGTCCGCGTCACAACCATTAACAGCTCCTCTTTCTTCTTCTTCCTCACTTCTCGCCACGATTTTCTGCAGTGCCCTAGCTCCTCTTTCTTCCTCTTCCTCTCGACGCCGCCGCATCTTCCTCTTCCTCCCGACTTCCTCACCCCCTCGCCCAGTCCCTGCAGAAAATCTCCAACCTGTGCCCTAGCGCCTCTTCCTCCAGACCTGTGCCCTAGCGCCTCTTTCCATTCCCTGTGCCCTAGCGCCTCTTCCTCCCAACGCTGTCGAGACCCGCCGCAGAGACCCCCCCAGAAGCCCTCCTCTTCCTCCCAACGCTGCCGAGACTCGCCGCAGAGACCCCCGCAGAAGCCCTCCTCTTCCCTCCCTGCAGAAAATCATGTCGATCTGAAGTGCAGAATCGCAGCAAGCCGTCCTCACTAGCTTCCGTATCCCTTCATTGCCGGTAAAAGCTTATTTTTATAAATTGAGTTATCATTCTTTGAAATTAATGTCTTCAAATTCATATGGGCTAGTGATTATTTATTCGGAGTGTTTAGCGTTTTTAGGTTTGTAGAAGAATATATTTTCTTGTGGATCGTATTTTGGATTTGAATCTTAAATGCTAGATAACAGTTGGAGTGTCAGATAATTCTTTTTGTTAGGGTCTATGGAAGTTTTTTTTATGTTCATCATTAAAATAAAATGGAAAGTATTTATGGAAGTCCATTGAAATGTATTGTAGTTGAGATTTTAATTTTAAATTCTTTAATTATTCGTTATAGTGTTTAATCATTGTCTCACTTATAAAGGTTGTTTTATTGTTAGGGGTGTAATCGAATAATCCAAGATGAATTATAAGAGGCTTGAGCTCGGGCTCGGTTCATTATCTTTAAGCTTGAGCTTGATTCTAGTTTGATTCAAAATTGGTTCAACGCAGCAGAATTATTTATACTTTGTTGCAGTAGAAAAAAGTTATTTGAAAATTGGTTATCTGTTTTTTCAAAAAAAAATTAGTGTGTGGCAATTGAGCCATGCCATGTTTTTAACAAAAACCCCCAAATCTTGTTGTGGTTGAAATATCTTTAAATTAATGAATTTGTTGTTTTTGTTGTAAATTTTAAAACACGATTTGAATCTTTGTTTTGCTTCTGTGTTATACTGTCATCTATTGTCAATTATGTATACTGTCAATTATGTTTTTCCTATCGGTTATGCAGGAAAATTGCAAAACAACGTTTCCTTTTATCAACGAATGGTAAATCATTTTATTTTAAGTTCTAATATTTTATTTATACAAAATTCTGAATATTATTTTTATGTAGGGGAAAACGTATGTTGTATTTGTTGGATATAATCCGGGTATTTATGAAACGTGGATAGAAGCATCAAGTCAAGTTATTGGTTTTAAAGGCGCCATACATCAATCATACAAAAGTATATTGGAGGCACAACAAGCTTTTCAAGCGCACTTGGACAAACAACTTTTGAGCTCTGAAAAAAAACCTAAGTTGAAGGATACATTAAAAAAAAATAGAGCAGCTTTCCAATTCCTAGTTGTTGTTATTGTTGGTGTTATGTTTTATTTTTTTTTAATCTGAGTTCAAGTTGAACAATGTTGTTGCAAGTGGTGTATCAAATTTAAAACATATGTTATGTTATCTTAATATTTTGTGAAACCTATGTTGTTGTTGTATGCTTCAGATACTTGCTCCCTTTTGCAATCTAGAATCATTATGCTTACTATTTCTTCTTATTGTAAATTGTATTCTTCATTTCAAAATTGTTGTTGGTGGTGGAGAGCATCCTCTAAATGTTTTTTTTATGAGCTGTTTTGCAGTCCCTCCAGATGCTTCTTTACTTTTAGTGCATTTGATTATATGTTTCAGCAGCATTATAATTGTCCAATAGAGATTTGGAAGAAATAATCAGGCAATACAAGCACACCTAACTTGCATTTCAAAACCATATATGTAAAAAATAAATTCGTCTCCGAGTGGATTGAATGTCAATTTAGCACAGTTGTATTCTGATCAGGATTCTTCTGATGAACAACTGATATTACTCCAATGATAGTGTATATCGTGTGATTACAAGAAACAATATCTATTCTGGAAAAATATAAATAAAGTTACAGAGGATGCCGAGCAAAGATTCTTGAACCAGATTCTTGAACTCCTAGAAATGCATCTTATATAATTGAAGCTGCAGCAAAGATTCTTGAACCAGATTTTCACAGCACTACCATGGGTGGACTTCATTCTTTCAGGATGCCTTTGAAATCACTAAAGGACAATGAATCCAATGGGATCATAGAAACACGTAGGATATATCAAAACAGATAGAATCATCTGGTCAGAGAGGGCCCTGTCAGAGAGGGCTCGGTAGCTCGTTCTGTAACGCCCGAAAATTCTCAAAACTATATTAGAATTATGCTACGATTTTTCTGGAATTTTTAGATATTTTTCCAGAATTTTCCGAGTAGCTAGAGTATTTAGTTTATCATGTCTTGTTTAGTTTATCATGTTTAGAACGTTAGTATTTACATGCTAGAGTATTTTTCATGTATCTAGAGCTTGTGTATGTGATTTTGGCACGAATCGCTGGAAATCGAAAATTATGAATTCGTTTGACTATCGCCATGGATCGCCACCGATCCAAGGTCTCTCTGGATCGGTCGGCACCCCGATCCGAGATGGATACTGATAGCTCACTCAGGATCTCCGTCCGACCCGGCCATCGAGCCAACCGCAATCGTAGGCATCCGCGTCTCCGTGCTTGGATCGATCTGCAGCCGATCAGACACACCGATCGGTCTTGGCGATCGCGACCTCCGGATCGGTCCGCAGACCGATCCAGCAGGGCACCGAATCGCGACAAGTTTGATCGATCACCAGACCGATCAGTAATCGATCAATGCCTCTCACACGGATTACTGATCGGTCTGTAGACCAATCATATAACGATCAGAAGATGATCCCGGGGCATCGGACGCCGTCCAATCGCCTCGATCGTCCCGCCGGCCTCACCGACCGAACGCCACCATCCGCGCGTGTGCGCGTCGAGGGCGACCGGGGCGTCGAGGGCCTGATCGGGCCCACAGCATGTCATCGGGGAAGCGATCGGATTCAATAACTCTCGATCGGTCCCATGCACCGATCAAGCGATTCCCGGACCGATCATGATCTGCTGAGCTCTCGGTTTGCTGAAGCTTCTGCTAATTCTTTTTCTTCCTCTTGAGCTTTGCTGAGCCGCATCCGAAGTTCCTAACACGGTGATCCTACATCTCTCAGAGGACGAACCTTAAAAAGTTCAAAGAGCCTCCTCAGTGGAATGGAAGTTCAAATGAGTCCCAGTCTTCTGAGATCAATAGGAAGATTACTCTTTTGATCAATTCATTCAATATATATTCCTTCAGAACCTTTTGCTCTGTAGTCTGTAGCTACTTAATTACCACTTTTTACAATATACTAAATCATTAAGTAGACAAATTCAAACAATATACTGAATCATTAAGTGGACACTGACATAAATTAACTTCAAATTAATAATGTTGCAGAATAATACTGTAACTTCAAATATTGTAGGGCAAAATTTTAAATCCAACGTAAACATGACAGTCTGAAGCTACAAGTTTCAGAATATGAGAATATAAAACTAACAGTCTGAAGATACAAGCTCCACGCAAACATGACATGGAAGTAAAGATGCAATGGAAAATAAAACAAGATCAAGCTCATCGCTTCTTAGAGACATCAATAGTTTTTCCCCTCCTTCTAGTAGTTTTTGTGTGCTGACCGCGAACTCGGAGGCCCAGTAGTGTCAAAGTCGTTTATGATTTCTGCAAAAAAAAAAAATGAGGCCCTTGTATAATAATAGAAAAATGCTAAACTTTACTTCTTTGGAGACTACTAAACCTATGAATTGGTTTCAGACCATAAGATGGATAGTTTAAGAGTGTCTTCCCTTAGCTCAAGACTTATAAAGGAGGAATGGAGCATTAATTTCTGCAGTTCTGTACGAATAGTGCAATGAATCATTACTGTATCATCCTAGTGCATGTTGTTAGAACCTGCAACAATAAATACAATTATTAACTTTATTTTCTCAATGAGCCACTATAATTTAACATATTAAAATTTTAATAGTACCTGCTATAGATGTCAAATCTGGTTCATACGTGTCGTCAACAATATTATGATTAGTATCTTCAGTCGATCTGATAATTGACACATTGTCATATTTAAAAAATGTAATGACATAAATGTATGTTTGCAAGTCAAATTACAATAAAAATGCATCATTAATCAACACATACCCCCCTTGTTGCAAATTTGGACAATTGCGCTTGTCATGTGACACTTCTCGATGTCCGCATCCATGACATAGCCTGGAATTTGAGGTTGATTTCTCCTTTGATGATTTCAATCTTTTCCCACATCCCTTTGTTCTTACTGAAGAAGGATCAATAATGGCAAGACCCTCATCCATAGATTTGTTCTTTTGACTTTTATCATTGCATGTTCTACTAATATTCATCTCTTGAATTTTGGTATAGATAGAATCGAATTGTTCATCCAAAAAGGTTGTCCCCTCATTAGTCAAAGATGCATCATCAATTAATATTGAAGCTTTATAAGATAACCTCGAGTGTCTCGACATCAAACACCTTTCTGGATCTGGATCATTAGTGTAATTTTGCTCCCCCAAAGCATATATTGCTCCAATTTTTGCATCTCGTGTCCATCGTTTGAGTATATATGTATCAGGCAAATGAAACACTTGGTTGATACGAAAAAAAGCTAGCATATGTCTGCATGGAATGCCCTCAAACTCAAATTTCTTGCAACTACACGATATGTAGTCTCTTTGTTTGTCATGCGTGAGCACTCTTGGTTTCGATGAAGAAGAACTTTGAAATTTCATCACATGGTAAACCACTGAGTCAACTCCTGTAAATGCTTGTTGCACATAATAACCATGGCTCTCGCTGATTTCACTTTGAAACTCAAGCCATTTCTTTTTTGTGTACAATTTAACCATTTGAGTTTCCATTGGCCAATTTGTCTTAATTTTCGGATGCTCATTCATGTCAATATGATCAGCAACTAACTCATTGTGTCTTTGATGTCTCAGTGCTCTATTAAAACGGGTGATAAAATCCATTAGTGAGTTCTTATTTGAGACATATCTCTTGAAAAATGCATGTGAGCCTTCAGATCTTTGACTACTTGACATTCCAGCACAAAATAAATGGCTAAAATATACTGGCACCCATTTGTGTCGTAATTCATACATCAACGATAACCAATCATTATTCTCTAAGTTAGCACACTTGATAGCTTCTTCCCATGACTTTTCAAAATCATCAGGTGTTGTAGAATTTGCAATGACATTCTTTAAGCTTTGATAATGATTTTGAAAAGTCAAAGGGTTTAATTTTTCTGGAAATTTGTTCAGTATGTGCCATAAGCAATATCGATGTACTGTGTGAGGGAAAACTTGTGCAATTGCTTTTGTCATAGCAGGATCCTGATCAGTGATGATAACACTTGGTGGGCCTTTAGGCATGGCTTCTATGAACTTTTTAAGCAACCAAACAAAAGAATCAGCTTTCTCATCACTTAGAAACCCACAACCAAATATAATTGTCTGATGATGATGGTTAACTCCTACAAAAGGTGTCAAAATCAAGCCATATTTATTGGTGTTATATGTTGTATCAAATACAACTACATCACCAAATACACTATATGCCCGCCTGGATATATGATCAGCCCAAAAACACCTACTAAATCTATTATCTGAATCAGTCTCATAATCAAAGAAAAAAGTAGAATTCTTCTCTTGCTCAGATGTAAACAACTCGATCAGTGTTTCAGCATCAATACCCTTTTGCTCATCTCTTAGATTTTTCTCAAAATTTCTAATATCTTTTTCTGTACAGCCTACTCTCTCAGGTCCTCCATACTCTATCTCCAATATTCGCATTTGTTGACAAGTTGGTACATTGGCCTCTGAAAATTGTTTCGTCAATGTTTTCTTTGCTGCTGAAACATTACGATGTGACCGTAGCAAATGCACCTTGGATGGAGTAGAAAGTGGATGATTATGGGTTTCTATAAAGTGACTAACAACCCAATTAGGCCCAGTTTGTTTCTTCACAAATGTAATATTTGATTTACAACTAGTTCTAACTGCACCACGTGCTCTTTCTTTTGTCGATTGATCAACTTTTGTATGTTTATTCCACCGCATTAGATCTGTATGTCCTTCTTTAAAGCATACAATTTGTTTCCACGTTAATTCATTTGTGATCTTATTTTTCTTGCTCGTGTGCATCCTTGAACTAAACCCAGCTTCTCGTGCATATTGATTATAGAATGAATATGCCTCCTCTAGTGATGAGAATTCCATTCCAATTTTTGGCTTTCGATTATCTGAGACTTGGGGAATATATTCCTGATCATCAACTCGATTTTCTTCCATTTCTGGACACCCTCACATTATAATTGACAATAGGTAATTAGATAAACAAATAAAAAATACAAATTATTGCAGATAATGTAAAACAGAAACAAAAACACTATGTAAACAATAAAACTATTGTAACAATATGATGACATTTGCAACATAAATAAAAATAAATTGGATTGTAAATAATATTGTAAATAATATGATGAAATTTGCAACAGAAATATAAACAAATTTGATCGTAAGTTAATTTTTAAAACTAGCTCCAACAATAGGCATTCATCATAATCTTGCAAATTATCATAAAATAAGAGAGCGAATTTTAGCATACTGATAGCTAAAGAACTCTATCAATTAACAACAATTTATAAAAAAACTGATAGCTAAAAATCTGGATGTGAAACTAGTAGGATTTTCTCTGGTGCACTTGTACCCTTAAGGTTGCTTTACTTGTCAACTTTTTCCAGAGTTCCTATGGAATTCATAAACTCAGATTGGGAATCATTGGGCCACTTTTCTTCAACTTGATGTTATTATTCTATTTTTCCATGCAACTTGATGTTATTATTCTATCATTGGGCCACTTTTCTTCAATCATCATAACTTTTCTCCTTCTCTTAAAACTGGTAATTGTTTCATCTAAAATTTAATTACCATATTGATGTAATGTTCAGTTTTGATTCTAGTCATAAGATTTTAACCAGAAAATAAGATATGAAAAAACAATGAAGAAATCCCAAGAAGAAATCTCCATTCTTCTTATCCTTACAAACAATAAAAATGTTGGTCGAGTATCTCATATCTGCATACTAAGCATCTCTTCATAATCCCAAGAATAAATCTTTTATTCTGCCGGTATAATATAGAATCATAAATCAATTTATAAAAATAAGCATTTACCGGCAATGAAGGGATACAGAAGCTAGTGAGGACGACTTGCTGCGATTCTGCACTTCAGATCGACACGATTTTCTGCAGGGAGGGAGGCTGCGGCGGGTCTCGACAGCGTTGGGAGGAAGAGGCGCTAGGGCACAGGGAGGAAGAAAGAGGCGCTAGGGCACAGGTCTGGAGGAAGAGGCGCTAGGGAACAAGGAGGGTGCGGCGGCCTGTGAGAGGTTCCACTCCTTGCTGCAGGTCGGTGGGAAGAGACGCTAGGGCACAGGTTGGAGATTTTCTGCAGGGACTGGGCGAGGGGGTGAGGAAGTCGGGAGGAAGAGGAAGATGCGGCGGCGTCGGGAGGAAGAGGAAGAAAGAGGAGCTAGGGCACTACAGAAAATCGTGGCGAGAAGTGAGGAAGAGGAAGAAAGAGGAGCTGTTAATGGTTGTGACGCGGACTGTGCCACGAGGGCAGTCCGCAGCGGTTCGCAGGATTTAGTCCGCAGTAGAGCATCCCTGTATATGTATATATCACATAATCAGTTTGGAACTTAAAAATTGTGTGAATTTTTTAATTGAATTGCCCCTTTTATGGGCGGGCGAACCAAACGGGTGGACCTTGCCATAAATTCAGTGAAGGCCCATTTACCTTTGTCATCACACTACCATCGCAAAGTGGGGTTTCGTCCATTCTCAGCTCCGCCGCCTCCTCTCCTCGTGCCGACGACGATGGCCACCATTGCTGCTGCCGTCTCTGCTCGAACTCTCATGACCTTGCTCGCTCGTCGCTCTTATTGGACAGCCAACACCGCCGCGAGGGCTCTAGCGGTCTCTTTCCAAGCCCCTACCCTTCCGAACTCGTCTCTCTTCAAAAGGAGTGCTGCTACACTCGTCGCCCAGACAGTTCGGTTACCGTTCAAGAATCATGCGTCCTCCCTCTCAGCTCGATACTTCTCCGGTAACATCTCGGTTATCCATCCCGTCGGAGTTTTGACCTATGATATGTCAATGAAAGTTTAATTCAAATCGATTAGTTCTTTTTCCCTGTAAATTTGTTATATATTACTAGAAAACGCAACTTGTTGAATGGCCTATTTAATCTTTGCTTCAGCGCTGAGTCCTGAGATGAAGTCGACACTAGATAAGTTGATTCAGTCCCACAAGGTCCTGCTTTTCATGAAAGGAACCAAAGATTTTCCTCAGTGCGGTTTCTCGAACGCTGTTCTGCAAATATTAAAGACGTTGAACGTACCCTTTGAGACAGTGAACATACTCGGAGATGATACTTCTCTGCGTGAGGGGATGAAGGCATACTCCAGCTGGCCAACTTTTCCCCAACTCTACATTGATGGAGAGTTCTACGGTGGCTGTGATATTACTATTGGTAAATACTACATAGCCTATCACATCAAACTCTTGATAGTTTCAGCTTGTCATTTTTCATTATCTTCAATAATATGATGACTATTTAATTAAACATAAGTTTCATGTTGGAAGTTGCTGCAACTATTTTTTTTTCTTGATAATGTCAAGGATATAGCAAATTACCCATTTTTTATAGTTTATGCTCTACTGAACATAAGTGAAAGTGCTACTCACCTTTCAATCTTTTCAGCATGCTATAATGGACACCGTTGTGCCCACGGCCTTTGCTGAATGAAGAAAGAGATATTCTATCAATCTATACCATTGACATGATTGTGGTTTCAGGTTCTACTGGACCCTGATTGAAGGTGTAACACATCCTTTCAATATTCCTAGTATTATGTCCATGGATCATGGCCTTTGCTGATTGAAGGATGAGATATGCTAATGGACTGTATAAATTAATAGAAATTATCTTTGGTGCTGCTGGCCCATCCTCTTTTCTCTATGCTAATCTTAGCAGAATATAAGATTGTTGGCCCCACTCCTTAACTCTTCCATAATTATCATAGGAAGATTGCCTAGAAGGAAGAAACAGAATTGAACCTGACCTAGAATATTAATTGATCATAAGCAGAATCTATATTATCCACAATAATTGCTTAATTTGTACTTGCTACTCAATCCTTTTCTCACTCATGTTTCGACGTGCCCTTGCTTCATCAGGGTAAGGTACCATTTCTTCTATAGTTAAGTTGAAAAGATCTGATAGATGTAATTTGTGAGGATCTAATAGTTGAAAAAATGCCTTCTAGTTTTATCAGTAGACATACATATATGAGCTTCAGTTCTGCTAAATATTATTTGGTTCCACATAGTTGATCAAATAATTATGGCCTATTTTAAAGAATTTTGAAGATAATGCTAGGATATTTAAATCCGGTCAAATAAACCATAAAATTAATCATGCACACAGTGATAGAGAGTTAAATATAAAATAAATCATGCACAAGAGTAATAAAGTTAATAATTAGAACCTAATCAGATGTGCGTTGGACGCTTTCTGGACTCAATTGAAGATGCCACTCCTAGATACAATCGGAATTCCTTCTCGTGTTCGTGACTGTGGTGAGATGATGAATCTCTTTCAATCTTGCACAGTAAAAAATGGAAAAAAAGGATTTTGTTGTATTGTTTATGAAGGAAACTGAAATATAATTAACTAAAATTTTACTCGCCTTTATGTTCTATATTGTTTTAACTTCTACTTCTATGATGATGCAATATTCCAATTTTGTAGTTTGCTACTGTGGCAACTTTTACTTGCTGATGTACTGTTTCTTGAAATTATCGTGAAACAGAAAAATTCAAGAGTGGGGAGTTGCAGGAACGATTAGAGAAAGCATTGTCTTCTTGATGGTCTTTCATCTTCAGATAATTTTGATGTTCTGGTAATTAAATTATTTGATCACCTTCTAATTCCGTTTCAACTGGCTTTCCAGATATATCTATCTATAGTCTTCTCCATTACAACACTAACCTGAATTCGGAAAGCTATCCCGAGCCTTGGTGCAACGGTAAAGTTGTTGCCGTGTGACCAAGAGGTCATCGGTTCGAGTCTCGGAAACAGCTTCTTGCAAAGTAAAGTAAGACTGCGTACAATAGACCCTTCCCTGGTTCTGCATTGGTGGGAGCTTCGTACACCGAGCTACCCTTTTTATCTTGTTATTTTGCTATCTCTGATATCACACTGAGAATCTTGTTTTTCATGTTGCTGATCAATGAGAATTTAGTGTAACCTTATTTTTCTAAGCTTATGCATGAAGCTCCTAACCTTTTGTTTGTTTGGATAAGTTATAATAGTTATGTTTCAGCAATAGTGATTATGCATTACTGTCACTGAAACATAGCTCTTTTGGATAATGTTGCATAGAGGAGGAAACGCAAGACTAGACATATAATATATTTCCAACCATGTAAAACATTTAAAGCGTTCATAGAGGCACCTGTGTCTAGATAATATCTTCTAACCTAGATAAATGAAGCTGGGTTTTAACTAGAAGAAGCTAATTGACGACGGTTTAGTTAGTTGAAAGGGATACATGCATTGGACATTTATGTATCTTAGAGATCCATGTTTACAAACATGTATGGTCCTTGCTTGCCGGTACACAAGTAGAAAAATGCAAGGCTCAGCATCATTAAGATCTGAGGGTTTCCATAGTCCTGTGACCTAACAGAGAGCAATCAAGCCTGATACATTAAAAATAAGGCAGCCAACCATGTCTTTCAAATGCACCTCGTAACAGGTCTGGACCAGTTAGGTCCTTTTCCTAAGCTTTATCTTAATGTTGAGCTTGTGCACATCACCAGCGAAGATGACCTGCAATTTCTTGAAGCATAAGAGTGTC
Organism: Zingiber officinale; assembly: GCF_018446385.1. Classification (NCBI taxonomy): domain Eukaryota; kingdom Viridiplantae; phylum Streptophyta; class Magnoliopsida; order Zingiberales; family Zingiberaceae; genus Zingiber; species Zingiber officinale. The sequence continues at coordinate 71,572,909 of NC_056006.1, read as the reverse complement.
AACCATATAATAGAAAATATCAAGAAGTCCATTTGATAAGGACTATGACAATTTAGTTAGGAAAATCCTAATGGAGCTCCACTGCCATGTAGTTTAGGTTGTGAGTAAAAAGATATGAATGAAGTAAACAATGCTTTCAAAGATACAGCTGACAGGATACTGCCCATGTTAAAATCCAAGGAAGAAGCTGTCAATTGAAACATTCTGTGTGTGGGCCCGGCTCAAGGCATAGGCCATTGAGGCCTATGCCTAGGGCCCCAATTTTATTGGGGCCCATTATTATTTTTTAAAAAATAGATTTAATAACTAATATTTACCTTTAACAGCTATACTGCCTAGTTCCCAGACTGCATTATACATGCCGATTTTGCTCCAATTTAGCTTGCTTCGATTTCCGTTCCAGTGCTTTAGTGCTCTTTAGATTTTGCAGGCTTCCAATGCAATGATTTTGCTACCGATTTTGATCGTTTCAATTTTCCTTGGCGCTCTTCAATTAATTGCAATGGCAACTATATTTAATTACATATTAATTATAATTATTATATTCTCTAGTCCATATATAGAGCTACAATTACACCTAATTTCATTTTCTGTCATTTCATTTTGTAATTAGTTGATCATCTACTCATTTTTTTTATTAGTGCTCTATCTGTATTTTTTCCTTCCTTGATTATTAGTAATTGCATGAGAATTTTCTTATATATTTGTGTTGGTAATAGTCGAATTTTGAAATATTATTAAATTAAAATAGTCATCGAGCTTGAGAATTTTTAAATTTGATTTATTTTTTTTTTAAAATTAAATCTGCCATTGTCGATCCCAAATCTGAATGAAAAAGGATAACAAAAATTAACTTTTTAAAAAATATTATTAAAGGCCTAATATTTTTTTTTTTTTTTTTGCCTAGGACCTCGTGGAATTTTGAGACCGCCCTGTCTGTGTGTATCCTTTTCCTCACAGCAATCATATAAATCAGGAACCTATTGCTTAAAGAAATTTGCCCGTACAAAGGACATGGAGATGTTTGATGAAGCCACTTGTAAGATGCTCATCACTCAGAAAACTGCACACCATCGTTAGGCTACACTAGGTAAAAGACCACATGATGGTGATGCGAGTTAGCTCTTGTCGGGTTCAACAAGTGTAGGAGAAATAAAAACTCCTTACTACATGCTCCTAAGGTAGGGAAGAGTAGTGTAGGTCCCACTACCATTTCTAAAGATATGATCAATTGTGTGTATACAGATTTACAATACCAAGTCTATTGGAATCGTCACAGGGGGAGTGCCACTCACTGGCACAAAAATATTTTTTTCATTGATCTTTTCTTGCAATATTAGATCAAAATAGAAATAACTACTAGGATGAAAGTTTTGTTTGTACCTTTGTGGCTGTCACACAAAGTTTGCTCGTCCACGAGATTAAGGTTGTCGTATAGCATAAAAGTTTTAACATCTATAAAAGGATGAGGGAGGCGTTGTCACAACAATGACATGATGGCGGTGCCAAGGTGGTTGGTGTCAATTCTGGAGCAGAGAGAGGTTAAGGTTTAGAAATAACTTCATTATAAATCTGATCTAAGACCATCAATTTCTAGAGGTGGTTCATATCTAATCTTGACTATCAAAATGGATACAATTAGTTGAGGTTAATTAGAAACTAATTTCTTTTAACTAATTATTTGAAAATCTAAAAGAATCTTCTTGAGTTTGACAACTCATGTGAAATTAATTAATAATTTAGACTCTTTTAAAATTCAATTGGAAATTTAATTAACTGTTAAATAATTTTTAATTTGATCCTTTAATTATAATTGCACAATTAATTAACTAGTTAATTAGGATAACTAACTCTTAATTATCCATGTGTCCTCCCTTAAGCTATATGCATCGCATGCTAAGAGTTTGAGTCTTATGCATGTGACTCTACAAACTTCTAGATATAGTAGCAATGTTGTATGAAAAGCTATTTTATCCTTTTAGATACAGAAATCTTGATTAACATTTAACAAGGCAACAAAAATACACCAATCTGAAAGTGGTGATTTCCACAAAAGTCCTTATGTAGCACAATTACCATATAACATAGTCCCTTTATTATCTTATTTCACAACATGCTCTTAGAGGCTAGCGCATGAGGTGCTGCCAACTTAAGGTCTGAGGTTCAAATTTTAACATAGCCAAGGTAAATGTCTCCCTCATGTGCCAATCACTATTCCAAGGGCTAGTAGCCACCCGTGATTTACCTCCTCCGTGTTGGTCCTGGACAGGTTGGCGGGGGCACTGGGGGCGAGCGTAGTTATCTTTTGCCAACTTAAATCAACATTTGTCTTATTAGGATTCAATACAACCGTTACCCATTTACAAAACACCATTGGAGAACTCACTCTTCCCAACTAGTTTTCACTATGCATCCAACGCCCAATGGTGTGATAATAGTAATCTCAAAGTTAAGGACGGTTAGAATATTGTAAACATAATAACTAGGGGTATTATTGTAATTGTACTGTATATCCTTCTCTATATAAGTCAATAACTCCGTAGTGTCTAATACACGGTTTTCTCTTAACATGGTATCAGAGCCAAACCCTAATTTTTCCGCCTCCGCCGCCGCCACCAATTCCTGTTGCCATTAGTCACGCCTGGACGGGAGAAAATCTCTCTTGATCCCTCTTCTCCCTCTTGTGGCGTCTCTTTCTCGATCGCGAGCACAAGCCGCAGCTGCTCTTCCTTTTGCGTGGAATATCCTTGCGTCGCAACATCCTTGTGCCGCAGCAAACCCTAAATTTTCCAGCGTCGTCGCAGCAAATCCTAAATTTTCCAGCGTTGTCGCTGCAAACCCTAAATTTTCCAGCAGCGCAGCAAACCCTTAATTCTTGTGCAGTCCGACGACGGAGAGAAACTCCGTGCCTGTCTCCGAGGTGCTGCGACGTCGCCGAAGAGTCAGGCTGCTGCCCTCTTTCACCGAGCTGATCAATGGCTACCTCCAGCACTCCAAAATCGGATATTTCGATCTTTACCAACCACATCACTGCACCACTCTCCTCCGAGCAGTTGGATAGTAAGAACTACTCCTCTTGGGCCTCTCACATTGAGCTTTGGCTCGTTGGATAAGGTTATGAGACACATCTCTCTCAAACCGGAGAGGATGTCCAAGTCGCCGATCGTCCTCTATGGAAAAAGGTTGACGCCCGGTTGTGTTGCATTATCCGAGCCACCATTCATTCATCTCTTAAGGATGTCTTCTGCACTCACAAAATCTGTAAAGATGTTTAGACACAGGCTCAACAACTCTTTACAAACACCTCTCGGCGACTCTATAAGTTTGTGAAGATCTCATGACCATCCTCAGTGCCCATCAAATTAAGGATTCAATGTCAACTTATTTGAGTTCGGTCTCTAGCCTTCTTTGTGACTACAATGAACTACTTCCACCTGCGACCACTCCTGTTGCAGACCTTGAAAATCAGAAAAAGTTTTTATGTCTCTGGCTTTATATGGTCTGCCCTCAGATTATTCTCATGTTCGTGATCAGATCCTGGGCAGTCTCACGGAGGTTACTATAGACAGTACCTGGGCGACTCTCCTCCGTGTCCCTGATAAAGTCTTGGCGTTGCCTCCTTCCGTTCCTAGTGACTCGTCAGCTTTGGTCTCTCGAAACAACAACAGACCTCCACCTCGTAAGGGTGGCAAAGGACGCCCTTGGTGTCATAGCTGCCATCGACCAGGACACACGATTGATAAGTGTTGGCGTCTACATGGTCGACCTCCTCGCGCTGCTCAGGTCGTTCAGAGTTCTGTCGTTTCTTTGGCTTCCGCTGCACAACCGCCATCCGACCCCACAACCTTCCTATAATGACTTTCTGAAATGGTTTGAGGATCGTCAGACTTCTGATTCCACTGCTGTTGTTGCACACGCTGGTAATTCCTTTGCTGGTATATCTCGCTCTTCAGGTCCTTGGGTTCTTGATTCTGGGGCCACTGATCATATCACTGGTAATAAATCTCTATTTTCTTCTCTCACTACTTCTAGTTATTTACCAATTGTCACCATGGCCAATGGTTCCCAAATTGAGTTCAAGGGTATTGGTATTGTTTATCCTTCTCCGTCTCTTTCCATTCATAATGTTCTTTATGTTCTCGGAGCTCCCTTTAATCTATTGTCAATAAGTCAACTTACTCAGTCTTTTGATTGTGTTATGAAACAGGATCGGAGTACGGGAAGGATGATTGCCTTCGGATATGAGTCTCATGGACTTTATCGGCTTCAACAACCCTCTCTTGTTGGTTCGGCGGCGACATCCCCACTATTCATGCCCAGTTGGGACATCCAAGTCTTGATAAGTTGAAACAATTACATCCTAGTCTTTCTCACTTAGAGTCTTTGTCTTGTGAGTCGTGTCAGTTAGGTAAGCATGTTCGTAGTTTTTTTTCTCCTTGCACTGTGAGTCGGGCTACGCCCCCCTTTGCTTTGGTTCATTATGATGTTTGGGGTCTGAGTCGTGTTTCTTCTACATTGGGATCACGATATTTTGTTACTTTTATAGACGATTTTTCCCGTTGTACATGGTTATATCTGATGAAGGAACGTTCAGAATTATTTTCTATTTTTCAATCATTTTTTCATGAAATCAAAACTCAGTTTGGTATTTCTCTTCGAACTTTGCAAAGTGATAATGCACGCGAGTATCTTTCTACTCAGTTTCGTTCCTTCTTGGCATCTCATGGTGTACTGCATCGCACATCTTGCCCTTATACCCCTCAACAAATTTGGGTTGCAGAACGCAAGAATCGTCATCTCCTTGAGATCACTCGGACTCTTCTCCATTCTCATGTTCCTCATCATTTTTGGGGTGATGTCGTACTTACTGCGTATTATCTCATCAATCGTATGCCTTCCTCCACTCTTCAGGATAAAATACCTCATCATATCCTCTACCCTCATCATCCTCTTTATCCTTTACCACCTCGGGTCTTTGGTTCTATATGTTTTGCTCATGATCTTGATCCTAGCATTGATAAACTCTCTCCCTGGTTTCATAAGTGCGTTTTCCTTGGGTACCCACGGTCTCAGAAAGGGTACAAGTGTTATTCCCCTAATCTTCGTCGGTACTTCATCTCTGCTGATGTCACATTCTTTGATTCGGTTTCATTTTTTGGGCCTCCCGCTTCTCAGTCTGAGGTTTCTCCCTCTCCACCTGCACCAGTGACTATCTTTTATCCTCCGGAGGCGCCTCTATCATCCCCAGCCTCGTCTCCTCCTTTGCAGGTTTATTAGTATCGTCCTAGTCCTGCTTTGCCGCCGACCAACCCTGACACTGTCGTGGACACATCTTTGGAGCCAAGTTCTTCGCCATTTCCTCCGGTCCCGTCTCCTGACTCTGATATTCCTATTGTACTTCGAAAGGGTATGCGTTCCACTCGTAATCCTTCTCCTCACTATGTTTCTTTGAGTTATCATCGTCTTTCTCCTTCCTATTATTCTTGTCTTTCTTCCTTGTCGTCTGTTTTTCTTCCTAAGATTGCAGGTGATGCCTTTACCCATCCAGGATGGAAACAGGCTATGCTCGATGAAATTTGTGCATTACAGAGTAGTAGAACTTGAGACCTCGTTCCTCTACTACCTGGGAAATCAGTTATTGGTTGTCGATGGGTGTATACGGTGAAGGTTGGTCCAGACGGTATGATTGACAGACTTAAGGCGCGTCTCGTCGCTAAAGGCTATACTTAGATCTTCGGATTGGATTATGGGGATACTTTTTCTCCTATTGCCAAGATGTCTTTTGTACGCCTATTCTTATTAATTGTCGCGATTCACCATTGACCTTTTTATTAGTTGGACATAAAAAATGCATTCTTACATAGTGATCTGCTCGAGGAAGTCTACATGGAGCAACCTCCGTGTTTTGTTGCTCATGTGGAGTCTTCTTGTCTTGTATGTTGCTTGCGGAAATCTTTATATTGCCTCAAGCAATCACCTAGAGCACGGTTCGGTAGATTTAGTACTGTAATTCAACAGTTTAGCATGACTCGGAGCGAGGTTGACCATTTTGTCTTTTATCGCCACTCATCTACAAGTTACATCTACGTAGTGGTTTATGTTGATGATATTGTCATCACAGGTAGTGATCATCTTGAGATTTCATAGATGAAACATCTTTTTAAACATTTCCAGACAAAAGACCTTGGCAAACTCAAATATTTCTTGGGGATAGAAGTAGCACAATCTAAATAGGGGATCGTCATATTCCAAAGGAAGTATGCAATGGATATTTTGGAAGAAACATGAATGTTAAACTCAAAGACAGTTGACAACCCTATGGATCATAATGTCAAGCTCTTGCCAAATCAGGGGGAGCCTCTTCCAGATCCTGAACGGTACAGGCGATTAGTACGGAAACTAAGCTACCTTACTGTTACTCGTCCGGATATCTCATTTGCGGTAAGTGTAGTAAGTCAGTTTCTCAACTCTCCATGCCAAGAACATTGGAATGTTGTAACTCGCATTATTCGATATATCAAAGGTGCACCAGGAAAGGGTCTTTTGTATGCAGACAAAGGGCATACTCGAGTCATAGGGTACTCTAATGCAGATTGGGCAGAATCTCCCATTGATAGAAAGTCCACTTCTGGGTTTTGTATATTTGTCAGAGGTAACCTTGTTTCTTGGAAAAGCAAAAAGTAGAATGTTGTGGCAAGATCTAGTGCAGAGGCAGAGTATCGGGTTATGACCATAACTAGTCAAGAACTTATATTGCTAAAATGGTTACTTCAGGAACTCAGGTTTGGGGAGGTTACACAAATGTCACTTATATGTGACAACCAAGCTGCCATGCATATTGCCTCAAACCCAGTTTTTCATGAGAGGACAAAGCATATTGAAGTTGACTGTTACTTTGTTAGAGAGAAAGTCATATCAGGAGAAATATCTACTAGTTTTGTCAACTCACATGATCAACTAGCAGACATATTCATTAAGTCACTGAGAGGTTCCCAAATTAACTACATATGTAACAAGCTAGGTGCATATGATTTATATTCTTCAGCTTGAGGGGGAGTGTTAGAATATTGTAAACATAATAATTAGGGGTATTATTGTAAATATGTTGTATATCCTTTTCTATATAAGTCAATAACTTCATGTTGTCTAATACACGATTTTCTCTTAACAAGGACTAATTGTGCTCATCTACACAAGTCCTCTATAGGCACTTGATAACTTACTACATAGTTCTCATGGCAAGTTGTCGAATGGGTTGTTCTCTAAATCCTACCTGTGTACTTTCTAAATATCACTATTTTTTGTAGATGTGAGATGATCTACTACTGCTGTACATAGCAGAAACATAGTACATACTAATCATACTAATCATACTAATCATACCATAAAGTCAATTTTCTATCTCATGATGCCTAGAGTCATTTCAATAATAGCACCTCATGCTTTAGGATCATTCCACATCTTACTCTATCTGTTACTAAAGCAGCAATGCTATTAGCACATTTTATTATAATTTACCAGGTACATAAGTTATTTTTTTTAAGTAATATTGCAATTATATTTTCTAGTAATTACCTTTATAATTTGATTGTCTCTAGAGCACTAATACTAACAAAACCTCCGAGGTATCTTTACTTTTCTGACAAACTAGATTCCAAGAAGCCAAACATGATACCATAAAAATTCCTCTTGATCCGATCAATTTCTTCATTAATCCAAGAGGGTAACAAGCTATGTAGCATGGATACTCCGACTTTTTTTTTTGAAATATCGGACACAGATATGACATGAATACAGATACGATATGCAAATACGCGTATCAGATACGATAAAAAATGTGTCATGGACTTTTTTGAGCTTTGACCATGCAGATACATTTTGGACACGACTAGGAAACGTTTTTCTGGATACATTTTGGCAAAATTATAAATATTTAAAATTTTTAGGGGTTGATTGAAAAAATTTGAAAATTTCTAGGACTAATTGGAAAATAATTAATAAAAATGAATTGGGTCTGAGCTTTTAAACTCTAAACGCTAATCCTTTTTTGCTCGCCTCTCATCATACTCGCGACACCGACATCGACGTCGACGCACATGTAAGCCCTAAATTATTGTTTTTGATTTCTGCTCCACTCCTTTTAAAGTGCTTAAATCCTAATCATTTTGTTAAAAAGATTTGATTTAGAAATTTGAATATAAGCCCTAATCGTTCAATCTCTTTTTTCTCCTTTTTGGCTTTCAATTTTTTTGATGAACAATATCTAAAAGTCTCGGTTTTAATCATCTTTCATGATCTTACATGCCTCTGTGCTTGCCACTCATTCTCGGTTTTGATCATCTTTTATCTATTTACTATTTACAATTTTGTTTTGTTATTTTGGATATTTTGCAATGGAAAATTTTCAAAAGGAGAGTTTATAGGAGGATGTAGATGATTATTCTCCTTTGTGGAAATTTGTAACCATGATTGAAAAGGGTGCTGGATGAGGAAATGCTACTTGGTCATGTAACATATGTATTAAAGTATGCAAGGGATCTTACTTGAGGGTGAAAGCACATCTATTAAAACTCAAAAGGCTATGGAATTGTTGGTTGTGAGGCTATTACAATAAATCAAATAAAGCATATTTATTAACTAGTGGATGACGCTGAATTGAGAAGGAAGAATGCTAAACCGAAAGAAGTTCAATTGCCTTCATCATCTGCATCATCAAACATGGCTTCAAAATCCTCATGCAGTAGTCCTTTTCCTTGCAAAGTAATGATCCAAGATCAACAAAGAAGAGGAAAGGAACACTTGGCCCTCTTGAAAAAGCTTTTAATTTGAATGCTAGCGATGAACTCCACTCTGAAATTGCGAGATTGTTTTACACGGGGATTATCTTTCAATATTGCTAGAAATCCTCATTATATTCGTGCTTTTAGTATGGCTACTCAACGAATGATTCCGGGTTATCTTCCACTTGGATACAATTTGTTGAGAACTACACTTCTTTAAAGAGAAAAAGCTTATATTGAAAAGTTGTTGGGGCCAACAAAAGCCGCTTGGAAACAAAAGGGTGTTAGTATAAAGGTTTCATCTCTAAGTTGTTAATTGATGCCATAAATGAAGTGGGGCATCAACATGTTGTACAAGTGTTCATTGATAATGCTCCCGTATGCAAATCCGCAGGGTTACTTGTTGAGGCAAAGTACTCGCACATATTTTAGACACCTTGTGTTGTGCATATTCTGAATCTTGCTTTGAAGAATTTTTACACACCGATTGACTTTGTACAAAACAATGAAGCCTTTGAAGAGTGCAAGTGGATAGCAGAAGTATCAAATGATGCTTCAATGATCAAGAATTTTCTAATGAATCATAATATGAGATTATCGATGTTCAACGATAATTCTAACTTGAAGATGCTCTCACTTGCAGAGGATTTGCTTCCACAATCATTATGCTTAAAAGGTTAAGACAAATCAAGAAATGCTTTGAAAATATGGTGATTAGTGAAAGATGGGATCTATACAAGGAGGATGATGTAGTGAAGGCGTAGTGAAGTACAAGATATTGGATGATCAATTTTGGGAAAAGATTGATTATATTCTTTCTTTCACAAGTCCAATTTATGTGATGCTTAGGAAAGCAGACATTGATCAACCTTGTCTTTATTTAATATATGACTGGTGGGATGGAATGATAGAGAAGATTAGGGGGCGTTTGGTACGCGCGTTTTCCATTTTCATTTTCTGGAAAACGCGCGTTTTCTGAAAAACGGTGTTTGGTTTGCGTTTTCCGCGCGCATTTTCTAAAAAATTGACTATCGTTTTCTAGAAAAACAGAGAATGACAAAAAGTCGTTTTCTGTTTTCTAGAAAACGTGCGTTTTCCAGAAAATGAAAACGAAAACGGTGCAAACCAAACGCACCCTTAGGGTTGCTATCTCGAAGGGGCCTCCACTCACAGTGGAGATTCAAACTTTGATGAGATTGTTCATGATATTCTGGTAGAGTGATGTGCGTTGTTTGACACATTCTTTGAACCCTAGGTAAACCTCTAAAAAATTTTAACTAAGTTTTAGGCTTTTAACAAATTATAAATATTAGTTCATATTTAATTATCAATATTTTTATATAGATATTATAGCAATGAGTGGCTCCAAGAATCTCCCAATCGTCTTCTTCCACATAGAAACATCGAAGTTTTAAGGGAAAAGAAAAAGTGCATTAACAGATATTACTCATCTTCATCAGAATGAAGAAGTGTCAATGAGAAGTTTGCCTCTTTTTTAGCAGCCAGTGATGGTTTTTCTAATAATGATGCAATGTGTGATCGAGGTTTGATGTCTCCAACTAAGTGGTGAGTTACCCATGGTGCTTCCATACCAACTCTTCAAAGTTTAGCTTTAAAATTATTTGGGCAACCTTCTTCTTCTTGTTGTGAGAAAAATTAGAGCACCTACAATTTCATCCACTGATTCAAGAAAAACAAAATAACACCACAAAAAGCGGAAGATTTGGTATATGTTCACTCCAATCTGTCTTTTGTCTAGGAGTCCACATTATAGTGAAGGAGAAAGTAAGATGTGGGATGTTGAAGTGGATGCATTTGATTCCATGGATATGGAGGGTGCTGCTATTCTTGAAATTGCCAATTTGTTTTTTGATGAACCTAAATTGGAGTTCGTCTTATTTACTAATGTAGGAAGTGTTGGTGATGAGATCGATATAGATGTTTGATTTCTTTTTACTTGTTTAAGATGGATTTGATGTTTTATATTTTGTACTTGAGATATTATGATTGATGAAATCTGACTTTCTCTCTCTCTCTCTCTCTCTCTCTATATATATATATATATGTTTTATGTGTCCAAGAAGAAAAAAGGATGAACAAAAACATATGCTAGTGGTCAAGCCTAATGGCAATCTCATCAAGTATCCTGTCCCAATAATCTCTATTTAGCTGATCTCCAAGCTGAACTGCAAAATGAGGGATAGGTAATGCTGAATAGGAACAACCAAAGGCCCCAACTAAAGTTTCACTTCTATTTTGAGTCTTCCCAAGGTATGCGAGGGCAGACTTGTACAGCTTGATACATAACCTGCTCAATAATAAGAAAGTGGAGATGACAGGTCTTGCTTCTGGCCTTGGAGAACAAGAGCATCATATCATATTTGAACTCTTGAGAAGAGCCCCTTCTTCGGACACTAGACAATTTTCTAGGCATCTGTAATGAGAATGAAGAAGTATGGTGATTGGTGATTACCTTAGCTGATGCTTTTGCCACGAAAAAAAAAAAAAAAAAATCAATTTCCAGCAACATAATCTGGAAGCTGCGTACCTAGTTAGCCAAGAATTTGTGAGATCTGAGAAAATCCATACCGTGTGATGATTATTTAGTTGAAGAACATGAAAAGGAGCATTCCAATTTACATTTTCACTAATTATTTTCATAGTTCAGCTTAATTGAAGGGGATCTTGGCGCAACGGTAAAGTTGGTGCTTTGTGATCAAAAGGTCACGGCTTCGAATCCTGGAAACAACCTCTTGCAAAAAGCAGGATAATGCTGCGTACAATGGATCCTTCCTCGGGACCTCGCATAGCAGGAGTTTCGTACACCGGGCTACCCTTTTTAGCTTAATTGTAACAAGTTTCCTTCTTTTTACATCTGTTGCACACAAAATTGTTCTGGCCCTTCTTCCCTTAACGGAAGCAAACTGACAGTCACTCGTGAACAAAGAGTAACTTTTTCGTAAATAGTCATTTATTCATGAGAAACTTCACCGTCAGTTGCTTCAAAGAATTAGACCTAAACTCAGACAGATGAGTTGCACATTCAACCTTGGAAATGAGGGAGATGCATAGCTTAATGATCAAATTCTGCTTCCCTGCTATGAGAAGAAGAAAAAATAAATAAATAAAAACATAGAAGGTTTGTTTGATGCATTACCAGGAGGCCAATAAGAATTTGTTCAGCCGTGGGATTTAAACTTAAGAGCTTAGTGGAATACAAGATTTCAAGTTTGGTGAAAAGGAGCAAAGCCGAGTTCCCCTTCCTTCAGGATTTGGTGACTGACAGCAGGATGCTATTGAGATCTCATGATATTCCTAAAGTGAACTGTAAAAACTTGAGCTCCATTGGCAAATGAGAGGTCCTCCAATGCAGCCTCCATTGCCGCATTGGTTGCTAGGTGACAGAAGATGGAAGTTGCAGGAGAAATTGCCACTTTAAACTCTCTTCTACATTGCCAATAGTTGACATTGCTCAAGTGGTCACAAGTCAAATGACCCTTCCCTAACATTTGAAAGTGGGCCCAGGTAATCATACTGCTAGCTTTTTGGTCGCCATTTGAGGAGAGGAAGAACGAGGACTGCATGACAATATAGATCGAGGAGAATAGGAATGGCTGCCATAACCCCACACCGCGATGTTAGCGTGGCTATGGAAAGGAGGAGGCTCCTTGGAGCTGATGGGAATTGGTAAAGCAGGTGCTGAATAGAGGTAGCAACCCTTGTAAATTAAACCTCAATTGTCAGGTGGAGTAGAGTTAGAGAACCAAAAAGGGCAGTCCGGTGCACGAAGCTCTCGTTATGCAGGAGAAGGATCCATTGTATGCAGTCTTATCTTGTTTTTTGCAAGACACTGTTTCCAAGATTCGAACCCGTGACCTTTTGGTCACAAAGCAACAACTTTACTTTGCGCCAGAGTTAGAGAACCAATCACCCTGAAAATGTCCCTTGTGCTATCAATTGCCCAGCTAGCGACCAAGTAACCATGAAAGTTGCTGAACTTGCCATAGGCTTCACTTCCTAGCTGAATCTTGAAAAATAAATTCTTGGTTCTTTCACTTGTGTACTTTTGATAGAATTAGATCGAAGGTTCTCATTTTATGAGATTTATTTATTTTCATTTTTGTTCGTGTCTGACCAATGTGGCAAAAATAGACGTAGGAATGGATGAGTTAAAACCCTCATTTGCCATTTTCTTCCATTTAAAGCAAGAGAAATTAATCATTTTATCTATTTATTTTTTTTTTCATTTTATTTCTCTTATCTTCATCCAAGTATTTAATAAAGACAACTGATTAGTGTTAAGGATGGATTTACTTGCCTGGGAAATTAAGAGAGGGTTTGGGGTGAGAGAATGAAAAACTCACAAAATTACAAGCAGAGACTTTCATCACTGTGTGTATATTTTTTTTATTTCTTTCCCTCCGTCTCTATCTTTCCATACATTTATTCAAGTAAATTCACTGTAAAGCCTGTTTAGTCTTTCAATTCCTTTCAACGTTTTCATCCTTCTTTCTAGAAGGATCGTACAAGTAAATGCATTGTAGAGCTTGTTTTATGTCATTTTGATTTAATTAAATTCCTGTTGGCATTTTGAATATTTTTAATTGTTTCTTAGTCTTATTTTTCCCCTTCTTATTTTTCTCTAAGATCTAAGTGCATGCTTACATTTAAGCAATAGATGATGCTTTATTTTGAATCATTGTTACTCTGTCTCACAATCCTTTGTATGTCCTTGTGGCAGGGACTGGACAAACATGTAAAAGGGTTTCAGGAGCAAGTTGCTTTTGCTTGTCATTTATAGTGATCGTTCAATAATGCTAGATTTTCACTAATTTTATCGAGTTGTGCACTGTATCTTTTACATGTTTTAGGTGGATCAAACTGCTCTGTTAGATCATTTCTACTGGAATTGTTGTTGAGAGACTTGTATGCAGATGAATTAATTTAGCACCTAAAGTATATAACTGAACCATGTAAAATGTGAAGAAGAAAAAAAAAATTGATAAAAGACGAATCTATGAATTTTACATGATTCAATAAAATTATTTAATTTACAGTTGAAGGAAATGATTTTTATCATTTTTTGTAGCAATATAATGACTTAGGGATAGTACCAAGAAAGATTGAGCATATAAACTTGAAAAATCAGAAAATACACAAATTCGCCTTGACTTGTTGGAGTGTTCATGGAATTCTTAAGAAAATTTTCAAATCGTTGCTAAGCAATTTGCTATCACTTTTCCTAATTAGTGCTTACGTAAATAGTCTGAACTATTTATGTATTCGGATTTACGTACCGAATTGTTTGTGATGACAAAAAGTGAAGTCAATCTAACCGAGTGTCTTTACAAAGGACAGGAGATAACTAAAAATAGTATTTAGGATTTATGTACCGAACTATCAATCTTAGTTAAGCTAATCCTTGATTTATCTGGACATTGCTACTCTTTGCTATTTTTATCTAATATTTTTGAAAAATAAAAATCCTTTAGTTCTATTATCATTAAAAAGTCCATTCTATTAAAAAAATATTAAAAGGATTCTTCATATTTTTAAAATATCTTTTCAAGTATTCTTGTAATAATTTTGATAAAAAACTATTTCAACATGTTCAAAATTATTAAATAATTATAATTATTTTAACATTGATAAAAATTATTTAAATATTAATTAAAATTATTCTAATTTGATCAAAAGTGATATAATTTAGTTAACATTGGTCAAATTCTATTATTATAATTTGATTAAAAATATTCTTTATTTTAATAGTGTTTCGTTAAAAAAATTATTTTAGGGTTGCTATAATTACTAAAAAATAGTTACTAAAAAAAATTACTTAAATCTTAGAGTAGTTTTGGGCGAAAGATATACATGGAATAATTATAATCAAATTGCTGCAAGGTAAAATAGTTGACTAAAATTTCTTGAAAACTTTTTGACAAAGACTCTTTGGAGAGTAATTTTAGTTAATATGCACCGGTTATTTAGTTTAGCTATTAATTTTAGAGTGATAATTCGTCATTAAATTTTTTTTACTAGTCATCAAGATAATTAAAAATATTTGCAGTGAATAGTTCATTAACTCAGCGTCATTAAGAAAAATATATCTGTTAATTAATTAAATCTTAGACTCAATTCTTATATATATATCTAAAAAAGAAGTTTTGCCACTATACCGTTATCTCAAGAGCTAATTTTGAGTAACGTACAAGTAGTTTTCATTAAAGTTACTATACTAATATTCAATAAAAGTATTTTTTTTTTTAAAAAATATGAGGTGCTCTTTTTAATTAAGTTTTTTTTTTATTAAAAGATGTTCTTTAGATAATAAAAATAAACGATATTCTTTTTTATTTTCACCCTCTAAGTTCTAAAGCCTTTAAAATTTTTCCCTATTCACCGTCACTACCTATGATCAAATTTCGTAAGTGGTTTTATAAATTTTTTCTCATAATTATTTATCATTAACGTTTATGGACAACAGAGTAATTAGTTAAATAAAACTAAATAAATTCAATATTTAAAAATATATATATATATTTTAAAAAATAAAGAGACTAAAATAAATGAACATATTTTATACATTCGACGTCGTGTCTGCAAGTTTGTTTAGATATTCAATATTTTTTTTTAAAAAAAAATCAATCGTGAATAACCAAATTAGAGCCCATGCAATATTAATATAGCCGACCTGATTATTACACAGTAATTATAAAAATAGATAAGGATTAATTTATGACGTAGTCGACAGAAAATATTCTTCTATATAGTGGGATGCGCTTTTTTATAAAAAATTATGGGATCAAAAACGTGCTATCGAAGTATTACTTTTGAAAAAAGTGATCATAATCAAATTATAACAATAAAATAATTTAAAATAGATAAAGTTATAATAATTCAATTATAGTAAACATTTGACACTAACCAAAGGAATTTTTAAGTATCTCGTAGTCAACATTTAAAAACAAGAACATGTGAAGGTGATAATATTTCCAGACTTGATGAACATAATTACTATAGTTAAAATAATTCAAAATGTCTTCGGAGACAAGTGTAATGGTAAACAATGAGACAATATACTCATATGTAATAACGGTTCAATTTTTTTTTTAGAGCATATATATTAGTTGCGTGTTCGAATTACTCGTAATGTTGGACTGTATATTAAGATTCATGTATACTTTCCGAATTTATCGGATGGTGAATTACTTGGATCACAAAGTAGAATATGTGGGTTAAAAAAAACCAGTTGGTATTTTTATACTTCGTCAAATATAGACTTGAACATAAATTACATTTATATATAGAGAATTACACTATAAAAAGTTTGCCATATATGGTTTTGACATATAATTATGTTGTGATTAAAACTTGATCGACAGAACTATAACCCTGGCCAGACACAAACGGTCCAAACCAGCTGTGGCTGGCCGGGCCGTGCGAGGCCGGCCCATTTTTTCACAGCCTAGCTATTACTATGCCCTTTTCCAAAAGCGACACGAATCGTCCGTTTTCTTATTATGGATTGCACGATAATTCCCATGAAAGCACCCCCATTACCTATAGATCCCGTTCCTATCAATTTCGTCTTCATGTTTCCATTAATTCATCCCTCCAAATTCGATCGAGCTACTGCTAGCTTTTCTGGTATTTTCTAATCCTATCAGACAGTGTACATCAATCTCAGGTAATTCCTCCGTTCTCCAACAAACAAACAAACAAACAGAGGTTACTTTCTGAAATCTAAGATCTGTTTTGTTTTTTTTTTTTGTTTTTTTTGTTTTGTTTTTGGTTTTGATCGGGCAAGGGAGGAGATTGGGTTTGACGCCTTCGTTTCCGTTGCGTGAACGGCGGAATCGAAGACGGGCTGTTAGAGGAGTTGCGTTGTGTTTTGTATTTGGGTCAATGTTTAGATGTTGCACTTCGATTCCTGAAGACTGGGCTGATCCTGATGCGCTTTACCCGATTAAGCCTGATTGCCGTGAGGATGTTCCTGTTTCTCATTTCAAGCCGACGGTCAGTTACTCGATCAGTTTCAGCCTGCGTCCTCTACATATTCCTTTTTTTTTTCTTCTCAAACGTTGCTGGCATTATAGCGTAAAATTCAACTGGTTATCTGTAGTGTTTTCTTTATTTTGTTAGTAATGTAGGCACCATTTTGTGATTGATGGAAAAAAAAAGTTGCAAGTATAAAAATGTGTCCTTTCTCAACCTTTTGAAGTATGGATCCAGAGTTGGAGAAATGGACAAAGGATTTTCTCCTTTTGATTACTATTTAGGTTTCTAACTTCTTAACCAACGGAAGTGACCGCTTGAAGCAATTTGGTTGCTTCTTGCTTGTGAGTAAGCCATCTGCAGAGAGTTGCATTCACTTCAACCCCTGCATACTTTATTGTCACTTCTACTCTAAGGTATTGCATTGCATTTTACTTGTCGGCGACCACTATGTTCCCATAAAACTTATCTACTGTAGGTTTTTGGCAAAGATCTCTATGACTCAAAAAGTAGCATATTACTTGATTTGTAGTTTTTTGGTAATAGAAGCAAATTCACCTCATTCTACTCATGCTGTAAGATGTGCATGAGAAGCCAAGTTACCTATGCCATAGTGGTAAGATGCACATCTGTTCCACAAATCTTTATTCTACACATTCTCAAAGTGTTAGCCCCTTATATAGGGCAAATATCAAGCCCCCTATGGATCAATTTTTTGTAAAAAAGAATTCTTTTAAGGTGGAATATGATAGGCTTCTTCATAGTAAAGTTTAGAGTTATATACTCAAATTAATATTATAAGGCAGGCAAAGTTAAAAATCTTTCTTTATCTGTTTCAGCAATTGTCATATCTGAATACTTGCTATTTACTAGTAGTTAGAACACTGGAGTAGACATTGGTCCTCTAATTGTCATTGGTTTTTACATGAAGCTGTACCTTCTTGGATATTGGTATCATTTAAGTTGCAAGGTTAAGTTACTTCTCATAGCGCATTGTTACATTCTAAATTTATTCCCAAGAATTGCTGAATTAGTGAATTACATTATTAGGGACGAGATGGTGTATGCCCGTTAACTTCAGATAATTAAGCCAAGTTAACTGCATAATAGCATTATCAAGTAAGCCATGCATACTTACAAAACTTGCTTTCAAGTTCACAAGTCCAACAGAACTCATCAAAGATCAGTTAGGCTTTGTGACCTTTTGTTAACTCAGTAAATTTATAGTACAACTGTTTGTTAAGTAAGATGGTCATTTGATTCAACCTGATTATATGGAGGTCTTTGGATATTCTCATCAGCAGCATAATGATAGTCTTTCATTCACGAACATTATCTTTTTGACATGACATTTCTATATTTATGCAGCCTGGGAAAACACTTAGTGAAAGAAGATGGCAGTCATCCTTTTCTGAGGAAGGTTATTTGGATATAGCTAGAGTTCTTAGATGGATACAAAGAGGGGTCAGTAATCTGTGTAGTGTACTAATTTATTTATTGCTTTTGCTTGATTTGTTTTTGGATTTACAAATACATTAGTTCCACTAGTACATACTAATGTGCCTGCACAAATGACCAGGATTGTTACTAGATGGTAATTAGACGAATGAGCTCATCCTGTAAGCAAATAGAAACATGATGGTAACGCTGGCCAAAATACATAGCATCTCTTAGCAGTGCCAATGCTGATCCTGTCTGAAATCTGCGAAGTGGTGCGCTGGCTTCGGTGAACGACGATCTTTAATGAAGATAGCCTCCTGGAGACCTAAAAGAACCTATCCATGATCTTAGCCAACGGAGAGGATCCCCTTTTTATACTACCTCATGTGACCTCCGTAGTCATGAAGTAGTCCTCGGTTCGTTAGGGAGATGAAGTCATCTTCTATACTTCGTGCAATAATCCTTTAAGGAATCTTTTTTTGTACCCCAGATGTACCTCTTTTGTCGTTTGTGACTTATATTTGTGATGAGGTATGCATAGGAACACATCATTATAACTGAAGACGCTTTTAGAAGATATTTCCCGCCAAATTTGTCAGGTTGCCATACTTCTAGCCGGTCCTTTAACCCGGTCGCATATATAATAAGAATACCATCTGTTAAATGTATTTCGGCCGATCATTTTATTGGCCACATTGTTAAGAATATATTTTGATGAACATGTCTCAGCTGACTGTTCAAGCCGGTCGTATATATATTAGGAATACCTTCTGTTAAGCATGTCTCGACCGGTCATTCAAGCCGGTCGTATATATATATTATGAATACCTTCTGTTGAGCATGCTCTGTCCAAGAATGTAATATAAGGCTGAGTGACTTTACGCTCGGTAGGACTTTGCTCGGTCGAGCACATGTAAGCACCTTAACGCTCGCCCAACCTTCACTTGGCCGAGCGTATATAAGCACATTGGTGCTTGCTTGACCCTCACTTGGACGATAATATACTGAAAGCTGTATAAGGCTAAGTGTCTCTGAGCTCGATTGGGCTTTGCTCTGCCGAGTGTATACGAGCACATGGGTGCTCGCTCAGTTTTTGATCGGCCGGTAATATATTAAAATCTATATATAAGGTTAAGTGTCTTTATGCTCGGTCGGGCTTTGCTTGACTGAGCGCGTACATACCCTCATTCGTGCCCACTTGGCCTTCACTCGGTTAGTAATATACTAAGAGTTTTCATAAGGCTAAATGCCTTTATGCTAGGTCGGACTTTGTCTGGCCAAGTGCGTGTAGACACTCATTGGTGCCCACTCGGCCTTCACTCGACCGGTAATATACTAAGAATTTCCATAAGGCTAAATGCCTTTACGCTCGGTCGGGCTTTGCCTGACCGAGCGCGTGCAGGCACTCATTGGGTGCCTACCCGACCTTCACTCGACCGGTAATATATAAAGAAATTTCCTAAGGCAAAATGCCTTTACGCTTGGTTGGACTTTGCCTGACCGAGTGCGTGCAAGCACTCATTGGTGCCCACTCGGCCTTCCCTCGGCTGGTAATATACTAAGAGCTTTTATAAGGCTAAATGCCTTTACGCTCGCTCAGGCTTTGCCTGACCGAGAGCTCTCAAAATAGTCTTTTACGTCATTCATTATTAATTATACATTCGCCCGGCTATATATTTCTCCCATCATTCTCAATCCTAACTCCTTCATTTAACAGGTCGACCTATCATAACCTGTATCAAATGCGATAACCTTCTCTTTTAGATTTTAAGAATGATTTTTGCTCCACATTAGTGATGCTACACATGGTCTATTCTATTACCTATTCAGATGATAGCTGTGCCCTGCTTAACTATGAGGTTTACAAACTACAATCCTAGATGTAGACTACATACCATAGACTTTGCATGTCCCCTTCCACATCAGGTCAATCATGGGTGATTTGCTGTGATCAGTTTGATCATTCAAGCGTGTATGTCCTGATGACCATCTCCAACTATTAAAAAAAGGAAAAAAACTTGTTAATATAATTACTAATGATCATTAGACAAAAAGCTGTGAAAATCTACAAGAATTGTTCATAAAGACGGGATGAAAAACAATATTTTGCTTCGCTAATTGCCAAAACTTGCATAGAGAAAGTTTGCTATAATTACAAACCACATTTGTATTTCTAGTCGTATGAAGTTCACGTTTCACTTCATCCTTGTAGCTTCTAATCCCACTGAGTTAGCAAATTTGGAATATTGTATCTCCTTCCTTTTTCATGGGGGCATAGAAAAAGGGGACTTGGTTGAGATTGAATGCGAGATGTTCATGATATTGAATATATTTTACAACAGAAGTCTATTGTAGATCTATGATAAAAACATAGTATGAGATGTCAACTCGTGCTGGTTGGCATGGACGAAATTTACTGTTTCACCCACCAATTGACATGACACAATGCTTTAGAGTTGTCAAACGGGCCAATCCATGGCGGGGCGGGGCAACCCACCATCCCGGCGAGCTGTGAAATCTCTAACCCAACTCAAGGTGAGTTGTGGATTAGGCGGGCTAGCCCACGGGCCTATTAAAAAATAAAACAAATAAAAAGAATTGAACATGATGGAAAATAATGATGAGATCACTGATAATTGTTCTCGTTTATTAAAAAAATTGTAAAAAATAAATAAATGAATGCCAACCACCATAATAGAATCACCATAGTCGGTGTTTCCAATGAAGCCTCCTTAAGAGATTCTACACCACATATACTACACAATAATTCAGAGATTCCAGACTAATGACGAAACACACCACACATAGTAATTAAAAACATAAAAGAGTTTATAAAACAGAAAGTTCAATAAACTCTATGAACCTAAACATATAATACAATATTTTTTAAATTTCATCAATAACATCATCCATATCAAATTCTTCTAATCCTCCATCATATCCTTTCTCTTCATCGATATCCTCTTCTAGAGTATTTGATTCTTGCTTAGACAATGTTGTTTTGATACTGGTATTGCCTTCATTATCTTTATTTGCATATAAAATACACAAAGATGAAGACAGTTAAAAATAAAATTACAAGAAACTAATATATCAACTAAGTTAAGAACATACTAAAATAAACAAAATTACAAATAACATAACCATATAACAAATTGCGAGTGCAACTAAGAACTTGCACTTTTTCATGAAGGGTGCAACTTGTATACTAGCAAGCATACGAGCACCAATGGAAAAAGCTGATTTTGATGCAATAGTAGTTATAGGAATAGCTAAAACATCACATGCCATTAGTGCAAGGGTTGGGTACTGATGCTTTTGATTCTTCCAATGCTCCAAAATATCCAAATCTTGATAATATGCAAATTCAAGTTTTGACTTCTCCAAATAGAGATCCAATTGAGATTTTCCATGGTGGCAAAAGGTGAATACGCTCGTCCCCAGCGCCCCCGTCAACCTGTCCTAGGGCCAACACGGAGGAGGTAAATCACGGACGGCTACTAGTCTTTGGAATAGTGACTAGCACATAAGGGAGACATTTATCTCGGCTTTGCCGAGATTCGAACCTCAGATCTCATGGTGGCAACACCTCATGTGCTAACCACTAGACCCATCCGAGGGGACCCAATTGAGATTTTCCAGCACTTATAATTGTTTGGCTCTCATATGCCATCATTTCCTACATTAATTGGAATAGTAGTGACAAGAAAATATAAACCAATTAGGAATATAAGAAAAAAAATATTAGAGTACTTACATCAGAGATTCTTTTGTTCATTCCTTTAACTCCTCCTACACTTTGCGAAAGTGTATGTGTGGTAGAAGAATATTGTAGTTGTGAAGAACTTGTCTTGTTAGTATTAGAATATTGGTAAAAAAAAAAGCTTATACAATTTTGTCTTCACAAGTTTCATCTTCTTTTGGCATTTATGAGAATCACTTTCAACCTTTGAATAAAAAAACTCCAACATCGAAAGCTTTATTCGTGGGTCAAGAATAGCCCCAAATACAAGCACCATGCTATATTGAGTCCAATACTTGTCAAACTTCTTCATCTTTTACACATATAACTTATCACCTCTTCTTCATTCGATAAGTTTTACTTTAACAAAACTTCAATCTTCCAGACTTAAATAAAATACAAATTTGATGTAGGATAAGAAGGACTAGAGATCAAATTAGTAGTGTCATGAAATGACTCAAGGAACTCACATATTTTCTCTCCTCTTTTCCACTCTTCACTTGAAGGACAATATTTATAATTGTTGTCATTGAATTGAAGAGAAGCAAAAGTTTTTTTATATTTGATGGCACATCCAACATTAAATATGTTGAGTTCCAACAAATAGACACATCCAATCGCAAGCCAATACTAGTATCAATGTTACCAACTACTCGTACGCATTCTACAAATTTCCTAGTCTATGAACCTTTAATATACTTGACCGACTCTCTAATTTTATTCAAAGCTATAGTAGCCATTTTCAAACCTCCTTGGACAATAAGATTCAATATATGAGTAGAACAACAAATATGCAAAAATTCACTATCACACAATAAGCTATTATGCAAAGAGAGTTGCTCTTTCAAATGAACCTGCATGTTATTGTTACTAGATGCATTATCCAATGTCAAAGAGAAAGCCCTTTTCTTAATCTCCTATTCCTTCAAATATTCAAACAATTTTGTAGCTAATTCAACTCCTAAGTGTGGAGGGGCATATGAGAAAAACTAAGTATTTTACTATTCAATTTCTAGTCATTGTCAACAAAATGGGCATTCAAACAAATATAACCCTCACTGGTGCACGCTGTCCACAAATCTAAAGTTAAACAAACTCTAGTTTGAATAGTAGCCAAAACATGCTTAAGTTTCTCTTTCTCCTTCAAGTAGATTCGGTTAATTTCAGAAATAAGAGTATTTCTAGAAATACAAGCAACATTCGTATTTATGTACTTCATCCTAGCTTTAATACCATCATACTCAACAAATGAAAATGGTAAATCATGTTTAATGATTGTATAAGCAAGTAACTCATGTGAAATCATTTGGTTTATTTTCTTAGACTTTATCTTCCCATCTTGATCAAGAGTCATTTGTCCTACATCATGAAGCTTGAGTTTGTCACAAATCTTAACATGGCGCTACAACATAGAAGTTCCATAATGTTTGTTTACCCCCATACTTATACTATTTTTTTTTTTACATCCAATACATTCAACTTTATCTATATTATCAATCCCTTTAATTTTCTTAAAATACACCCGAATATCATAAGTTTCTTTAGAACTTTTAGTTGACTCTTATCATGCTTAGCACTTTCCAATTCATCATCTAAAATAATAATTTGCTTTTGAGAAGTAGAGTCCATTTCAAAATCAATCTGAAATAAAAAAATAATAAATTTTAGTTTTTGACAAAATCAATCAAACACACAAAATGTCAATAGCGGAACAACATAAATTTATTTTTTGTGTTAGCCCTCGGGGTCTCAACCAAAAAAAAAATCAGAACTTGGCTCTTCTAAAGCCATGTCTCTCAAAGATATGTTGAGCATCAAAAGAGAGAACTAGTCAACTTGATGATGAATATTATTGCAAAATAAATGCTAAACCATTTTATATTCATAAGTTTCGAGCCATTGTGGGCTCAATAAATCTTAATTGACATTTAAAAATATTAAATCTAATTTGCATGGTTTATATGAATACAAAGTCCTACATAAAAATAAATTCATACTTCACAATTCATGCTTAAAATACTAACGATTTCAAGAATCAAATCATTTGATCAAACTCTACAAATAAACAAGTTTTACTTGCCAATGGGGAAAAGGTTGGTGTTAATTGCAAGGATTCCAAGCTTGATAATCAAACAAATAGAAGTTGCTTCGCTTTTGTACGTGTGTGCATGGGCAAAGAAAGAAACAAGAAGCACGGTAGTTTGTCTAATGCTTTGCCATGCTTGGCGCACAAATCATGCAAGACACGAGATGAGGACAAGGGGCAAAAGGCCATACAAACCACAAACATAGAAAAAGAAGGGAAATAGAAGGAAACTAGGAAAAGAAGCAAAAAATCTCACCTCAAACAGGAGCTTGGAGATCAAGAATCGCCAGACTTGTGGGATTCTAGCTGGGAGATTAGGGACTGCCAGACTAGTGGATTCAAGCTTGGAGATCAGAGACACATACTACCGTTCTTTCAGTTTCTCAGCAGGCTCACGGGGAGGCACTAAGGCATGCGCACGAGGCAGGCAGCGAGGCAAATGGGAAACAGGGATAGGGTTTCACTTTCACCGTTTTACAAGAGAAGAGAGTAAGAGAGAGAAGGGCTTCTTTTATCTCAGCCGTTGGATCGAGATTTAGTATTTTACTTGTAAGTTGTAATTTATTTTGAAGTTTTCATTGAATTTTTTTTACAACCCGCGGGCCAACCTGAGCCCACCATGGCTAGCCCGCCACGCCAAGGTCGGCTTAGACCCGCGACCCGTGTGGGTTGACCCATTTAGGTCTGCTAGATGATGAGTTGATAATTTTTCAACCCAATCCACTTAAATTGTTTGGCTGGGTGGGTCAACCCATTGAACCCAACCCAAATTAATGGTTCTACCAAGCTTGGAGTCATGAGGTGGTGAACACTATACCATTGTGACCTCGTGGCGAGTGAAAACTAGGCACTTTCTTTTTCCTTTTTTTTAAAATTTTCCTCTTTTTTTCTTTCTTTTTTTCCCATTTCTATTTTTTTCCATTGAAAATTGCTTTCCCTTTGTGAATTTATATTTTTTTTCCTTCCATCCGTATATGGTTAATTTTTTTCCTTCAAGCGTTTACAAGGTAAATGAAGGGGAGCCTTGGCGCAATAGTAAAGTTGCTGCAATATGACTTAGAAGTCACGAGTTTGAGTTTTAGAAATAACCTTTTTCAAACCAGAGTAAGGTTGCGTACCATAGACCCTTTCCTAGGACTCGTATTGGCGAGAGTTTCATGTATTAGGCTGCCCTTTTATGTGTCTACGAGGTAAACAAAGAAAAAAAATCTCTTTAACAATGAAAATACAAATTGTTGGGAAAGATAAAAAATATAATATAATATAATATTTAATTTTATAAAATATACTATTACTAATGAATTAAATTATTTTATACATAAATTTAGTTTATTTTAAATTGATCATAATAAATCCAAACTAAATCTAGTTTAAACCTACTTGATCGTTCCATGTTTATTTGGTGAATTTTAGTTAACCTTAAATCAATTTTTACTCAATAAGTGATAATATCAAATCTAACTAAATAATAAACATATATAATGATCAAATATTAATAAAATTATTTTTTTAATTATATCTTTTATATTTTAAAAGTATGGAAATTAAGGTTTAAAATTTTGAGCGGTGCCGGAGTTTCAATTTATGACCAGAACGATATAATTTCGGTACCATATTATGTCATACCGAGATGATTTAAGTACTTTTTAAAATATAAAATATATTAAGTAATTTTTTTTATTATTAGTATTTGATTACTATAGCTTGATTTAATTTTATCTAGTGAAATGTCTTATTCTTATTGAGTAATAGTCAATTTAGGGTTGATTGAAGTTCACTAAGTAATCATGACACGATCAAGTAGGTAAATTGGATTTATTATAATCAATTAAAATTAAGTTAAATTAAATTTATACAATAACAACCAAGCCATCTCACTAGGTGGGGTTGGCTATATGAATCTTTTTACGCTATTGGGCTTTATCTTCTATTATGTCATCATCTATACTTAAATTTTATTTTATTTTATTACTGCTAACCAGGTCTTTTTTAATCTTCCTCTTTCTCATTTGATGTGTGTATTTGTCATAGTTTCACATCGCCTAACTGGAGCATTTATTGGTCGTCTAAATACATGTCAGTACCATCTTAAACGTGTAGTTTTCTCTCAATAGATATAATTCCGACTTTCTCTCTAATGCTCTCATTTCTTATTCTTTCTATTCTCGTATGTCCACACATCCACCTTAACATTCTCATCTCTGCAACTCTCATGTACTTGAGTCATAGCTAAACATTCAGCACCATATAACATAGTAGGTTTAACCGCCATTTTATAGAACTTTCCTTTATGTTCTATAGGTACTTTACGATCCTATAAACACCTGACGCTCTCCTCTATTTTAATTATCCTACTTGTATTATATGTAAGACATTTCTCTCAATTCCTTCATCATTTTGTAAAAATAATCCTAAATACTTAAAACTCTCAATTCCAGACAATTCCTCATCTCGTATCTTAACAATTGTCTTATTATGTCTAATATTACTAAACTTAAATTCTATATATATATTTTTTACTCTATTAAACTTAAAACCTTTCACTTCTAGTTTTTCCACTAAGATTCTAGTTTAGTATTTATTCCTTCACATGTCTCATCTACTAAAACAATATCATCTGCAAACAACATACGCCACGGTATTGTGTCTTGAATATGTTCTGAGTTTATCTATAATTACCCTAAAAAGATAGAGACTTAGAGTTGATACTTGATGTATTCCTATCTTTATTAGAAATGCTTCAGTTAATCCGCCTGAAGTTTTCACTTTGATCGCTATATTCTCATACATATCCTTAATTAGTTCAATATATGCTACGCTTACACATCTCGTTTCTAGAATTTTCCATATAATTTCTCTTAGGATTCTATATCATAAGTTTTTTCTAAGTTAATGAATACTATATGTAGATCTTGTTTTTGCTCCCAATAATTTTCAATTAGTTGTGAAGATGTATAACTTCTATTGTTGACCTTTTAGAGATAAACCCAAATTAATTTTCGGTCATCATGGTCTCCTTAATCTGATTTATATTATTTTTTTCAAAGTTTAATGGTATGACTCATTAGTTTAATATTCTTATAGTTTGCACAATTTTGTACATTCTTATTTTTATATAAGGGAACTAGAGTACTTATCTGCTATTTCAGTGTCATATTAAATAGTTTTGTAAGTCATTCAATACTTTGTTTCCCTAAGCACTTCCAAACCTCTATTATAATATCATATGGTCCAACGACTTTTCCACTGTGCATCCCATTTAAAGCTTGTTCTACTTATAAAATTTAAATTTTACGATAAAAATTTAAATTTCTATACTCATTTGACCTACTTAAATTACCTAAGTTAAGTTTATCACCTAAACCTTCATTAAAAAGTTGATGAAAATACCTTTTCCATCGCTCTTTTATTTCTCTGTTTACGAGTACCCTATTGCATTCATCTTTAATACATTTTATTTGGATAAGATCTCTTGTCTTCATTTCTCTCACTTTAGTTGTTCTATAAATGTCTTTTCCCCTTATGCTGTATCTAATTTTTTTATATAATCTTCAAAAGTTTCATTTTTTGCTTTATTCACTATCTTCTTAGCCTCTTTCTTGGCTATTGTATATTTTTTAAAGTTTTTCTCGTTCTTGCAAATATATAATTTTTCATAAGATGTTCGTTTTTTCTTCACTTTCTCTTCTACTTTCTCATTCCACCACTAAGATTTCTTATTTGATGGTACATGTCTCTTTGACTCACTGAGTACACTTTTAATTACTATTTTCAACTTTAATACTATCTTATCCCATGTCGTATTAGAGTCACCGTATATTTCACCTAATGCTTGTACTCCTACCTTCTCCTTAAATATATTTTGTTTTCCATCTTTTAATTTCCACCACTTAATTCTAGGAATCATATATTTTCCTTCTATTGATACTATGCTTGATGTGTATATTCAATACTACTAACCTATGTTGGGTAGTTAAGTTTTCTCCAGGGATGACTTGCAATCTTTACAAATCTTTCTATCCCTTTTCCTAACTATAAGAAAATCAATTTGCGATTTATTTTTCCCACTTTTGAACGTGACTGAGTGTTCTTCTCTTTTCTTAAAAAATATATTAGCTAATATAAAGTCATATACTATCGCAAAATCTAATATAGTTTTTCCTTCTTCATTTCTCGTTTTAAACCGATAACCCCATGCACTCTCTCATATTCGTTATTTTTCACTTTGACATGCCATTTAGATCGCCTTCTATTAAAATCATTTCATTTTGCGGAATATTTTGTAATAATTCATCTAGGTCGTCCCAAAATCTTGATTTGGTAGTTACATCTAATCCTATTTGAGGTGCACATATGCTAATTACGTTCATAGTTTCTTTCGTCACTAAGAGCTATAATTCTATCCCCTTTTCTAATTACTCATACAACTTCATTATTTAATGAACTATCTACAATAATACTCACTTTATTTCTTGTTTTACTCTTTCCTGTGAACCATAACTTAAAATCTGAGATCTCTACTATCTTTGTCTTCTCGCCTATCCATTTTATCTCTTGTACACAAAAAATGCTAATTTTTCTCCTAATCATCGTATCTACTATCTCCATTGATATGTTTCATGTTCAAAGTCTTAAACTATTTGTTTTCCTATGTTATTTGTTCTTATCTAACCTATGATATGAGAACTCTTGCCTATTTAACACGACATTTTAATTCTCATGGAGATGTAGTTGTCATTGCCGATACCTTATAGTTGGACTCTGCAACGAACTCTTGCATATTTAGCACTACACCTGAGTTCGATCCTGTAACGCGTTCCTTATGGGGAACGACCTACCGTTAACACAATAGTTTAATAGATCCACCAAATTTATATATAAAATAATTTAATTCGAAGGGAAGCTTTAGCACAATACTAATGTTGTTGTATGACCTTGTGGTCACGAGTTTGAGTTGTGGAAATAACCTTTTGCAATACAGGGTAAGACTGCGTACAATAGACTTAATGTGGTGCCAGATTTGCTATAATGGCACAATGATTAATTCCCGATGAACGCATGCCCTCGGGAAAAAACTCTCTCACCCGCTAGCCACTTGGTGGTCAGCTATAAGCCGACCCATTACCTCCCTTCATATACTTGGGGACGGACTGTAAGGGGTGCCTGGGATGAGCGTAATCACCTTATTGCTACAATGTGGTTCGATCTTTTCCTAAGATTTCGTATTGGCAGTGGCTTCGTGTACTGGACTATCTTTTTTTTATAAAATAATTTAATTAATTGATAATAGTATATTTTATAAGATTAAAAATTATATTATATTATAGTTTTATCTTATTCTAATAATCTATATTCTTTAAAGACTTTTTTTTCTTTGTTTACCTCATGGACATATGAAGGAAAAAAAATTAACCATAGATGGATGAATATTTTTGCTTCCATTGATGAACGTAGAAGAAAAATTAATAGAAGAAAAGCAATTTTTGGTGGAAAAATAAAATAAAAACAATTCAGAAACATGGGAGAAAAGAAAAAAAATAAGAAAAGGAAAAAAGGTAAAAAAATTAAAAAAGGGGACTTGGCATGACCTCGCAAGGTTGTGGTGGGCTACACAATCCATTGCAAGGTCACAGTAGACCTTGCAAGCTGTCGAGAGGTTGCGGTAGACCCCGTGACCTGTCGAGAGGTCGCGGCAGACCCCCCGACCCGTCGAGAGGTCGAGGTGGACCTTGCAACTAGCTGCGAGGTTGCAACAAACTTCGTGACTTGCCATGAGGTTGCGGAAGACCTCATGGCTCCATGCCCTGTGGTGTTGTGCCGGTTGACAGGCCGAACGATAAATTCCATCCTTGTCAATTAGTACGGGTTGACATCTCATATGCTGACCGAGATAGCGTATCGTTTCGATCATAAGCAGAAACTCTGACACAACTCGAAATTTTAAATCTAGGATAAAAATCTTAATAATTTTACCTTTTTGAGATAAAGCCGACCCCACCTAGTGGGATAAAGTTTGGTGGTTGTCGTTGAGATTGGCTGCAGAGAACTTTTATCGCACTAGAATTCTGCTTAAAGTCATATATTCATGGCAGCTATTTGCTGGGTTGTAGTTGCATGAAACTTGATTATGTTATCACCATTTTTTAGTACGATAATGTTGCGAAAACATCATTCTTGACAACTGAGTGTAAAAGGTTCAGTAACTACTAGCCAATTGCTATATTTTTTGAGGTTGCTTGAATGTCGTTTCTTGAAATACTGTTTTCTTCAGGACTTATGTTATTTGAAATACCTAGGTCTTCTGCTCTAAACCTTTGCACTTATTTTGCAAACATCTTATCATCTCTATTGGGCGCCATGTTAGGGTGTTCATTCAAACATAAAAGGAGAAGTCTGGGAGTTTTTGCTTGGGTGTTATGATCCTAAAAGTACTTTCAATGAGCGAACTCAATTAAGAGAAAAACGAAGGTAATGATTTCTTTTTTATCATTTGGTACTATTCTTATTGCTTGTGCTGCTTTTCTCCGGATTACAAAATGGCATGATATGTTCATTATCTCTGCTTGCACTTTAGATGTTAGTTCTTTGGAGCAATTCTAACCAATTAAAGTGGTTTGGCAGGTTAGAATATGAGAAGGTCAAGTCAAAATGCCAGGAAATGGAAAAGAGAGTTGGCAGTGGAAGAATAGTTGTGGCACCTATCATTACCGAAGATGGCCAGCCTATCGTCAATCCTTCAAGTAATGGTGCTAATTCAGGCGAGGAAGTAAAATCAAATGAAGTAGATTCATCAATACCAGAAAATAGAAATGATAGTATAAATCTGGACAAAGAGGTCATTCAATGGAAACTTACCTTACATCAGATTGGTGAGAACTCAAAATATTTGCAATCTCCATATAATTTTCTGGTGAATCAGTTGGAAATTTTCTTTTATTTTCTTTTTCATTTTTTTATGTTTGACAATGGGGTGTCCCTACCCCACATTGGATGGGGACACCTGAGGATTGTTATTTTGCTCACAGTTCTATGGTTTCATGTTTAATGTATGAGTTATATTTAGTACTCAAATAAGTGGAATATCTTTTTGATAACATTTTTTATTGGTATTGGATTAAAAATCAATATTCAAATATTTTAGCTATTCAAATTGAAAGCATGAGTGGATTATATATTTTGTGATACAAGGCATCTGTTGATGACCTTTTTATTGACATTGGAATAAAAATCACTTTTCAAATATATTTGATTTTGAATTAAAAAATGGTTTTATTCTTGAGGCATTTCTATTTCAGATTTCATAACCTTGATTCATATTAGCGAATAGCATTTCAGATTTCAGTATTATGTGCTCAGGAGTTTCTCGTTTGGTTGTTAGTGAACCCCATGTCTCAGCAGTAGCGAAGCATAGTCTATTGATCAGTTCAAATGATCAGCTAGCCAGTAGATTTTCTCGCCAAATTTCTAAGAGATTCTAGAATTGAGTATGTTTGTAAGAAGTTAGTGTTTTACAATAAATTTGAGTAGCTTGAGGGGGCTGTTGGGGATCAAATTGCAAATAGATTAGAGTTTAATTGTAAATATACCAACTGGAAGGGGTGAAAATGTAAAAAAACACTAATAATAATAATCTATATCAAGATAGAGGAGACTACCTACAAGTAATACTAATAATCTTCCCCACTTTAACAAGGTGATTGTTTTGCGAAGGAATGAGGAGATTATGAGGACTCCAGCAAGAAGTAATATTATCATATATTATAGTTAAAGAAACTTATTGCCATTGTCATATTAGTTGGATAAGTTTTTAACATTATGAGGACTCCAGCAAGAAGTAATATTACCATATATTATAGTTAAAGAAACTGATTGCCATTGTCATAATAGTTGGCTAAGTGTATGACTTACTTATCCATTAAGTTCACAAATCAACCCTAGTATTCCAAGTGTATTACTTGCGGCAATAATAAAAAAAATATATAATTCTTGTGGAGTATTTTGCTCCTGACTGCTAAGTGTTTTAGATTTCTCAAGTAATAGCAATCTAGCTTGGACATACTTGGCGGCCTCACTTGATTATTCGTAAAGACTAATATGGGATTTAATAGAATTGCTTTACTTATATCTTGGAAATTGGAATCACGTGAAGACAACCTTGTCTTGCCATTTCTTTCTACACTCCTGGTTCTGATATCAGACAACTTAATAATGGCTTAAGTGTTACTAGTGATTTAGCTTTTCATAGAGTTGAATGGCAAAATACATGCACTTTACTTCAAATAGTTAATTTGAATAACCAAAAAGAGCCTGGTTATATATAGCTCACCAGTGTCAATTAAGCAAGAATGAGATTCTACTCAAAACGGCAGAACTAACTGTCATACTATTGGTGGGTAAAGGATGATACTAGCATTTCCAGTTTAGGCTACCAGCTAAATCCTTGTGGTTCTACTTTTGAAGTCATTGATTTCTTGATTAACTCAGATAATTTAGTTTTGAAATCAATTTTTTTTTTCATTGCCAGATGTTTCATACGACTGCTTAGTTTCATAAAATGCTTAACAGTGTTGCTATTTCATGATATTTTTGTTGGAACAGATTCACTCTTTTTTTAATATCTTAAAATATGTCCAGAACTAATATTCCGCTTTCCCTAATTCCTTGAAATTAGGTTTGGATGTTGTTCGTACAGACCGCTCACTTCTTTACTATGAGAGCTCAGAGAATCAAGCAAGGCTATGGGATGTTCTTGCAGTCTATTCATGGATAGATAGGGACATTGGTTACTGCCAAGGTGGAAATTTGCATATACTTGAAATTTTTTAGTTCTCTGGAGTTGTTATAAACTTTTTTCAGATAGCTGTGTTTCTGATAACCAGTTTATTAACAGGAATGAGTGATCTTTGTTCGCCTATAATACTTTTAATTGAAAACGAGGCAGATGCTTTTTGGTGCTTTGAACGTCTAATGCGTAGAGTGGTATGTATATTTATGTCGTGAACAGAAGTCATTGTTTTCTTTAACTTTAAGTCATGATATTATTTAATCAGTCTGTCTCTTGAGCCATTCATGCCCCAATAATACTTGTTCCAATCATGGTATTGAACTTAGCATCAATCAAAGAAAGACAAATTCTATGTGCTTCTGGTTTTTCCTACTAGTAAATATGCAATGAAAAAGCACATAAAAACATGGTACCTCAGGCAATTTGAAGGGCTTTTAGTTGTAATTCCAGAAATGATACAAGAAGTTGATTGTTGAGTTTATCTGATCAAGTACTAATTTCAGGCATATTTGATGGCAACAATTTCTTTGATGCAAGTCAAAACTTGTTCTAGAGTGGTTTCCAATTAATGCAGCTGCTACCAGAAGCTTCAAATCTGAATTACATCATAATTTTGTTTAAGATTATCTGCATATCATATTTTAGCATAAATGTGATAAGCTAAAATACTATCAAATATTATTCATAAGTAGAAGTTAAAATTTGATTACAATCTTCAATTTGTCTTCCACTGAGTTTTTCTCTTTTACAAATGTTATTCATGCTAGAAAGTAACTTCACGTCATAAAGGTTTTAGCTTGTCATTTTGTAGAGAGGAAATTTCAAATGCACATCTAATACTATTGGAGTTCGGGCTCAGTTGACATTACTTTCTTCTGTTATAAAAATTCTTGATCCGAAGCTCCATGAACACATAGGTATCATTTCTATCATTTGCTGGACTTACACATGTAGCATAAACTGTTCTATCTCTTGCAAAATTTCAAAACTGTATGTTATACATTTTTGTGTCATTCTACTTCTGAAATTTTTGACAGTGAATCTAGATGGAGGGGAATATTTATTTGCCTTTAGAATGCTGATGGTCCTTTTCCGCAGGGAGTTCTCATTTGTTGATGCATTGTACCTTTGGGAGGTAAGCTTCATTTTTTCAAAGTTCCCTTTAAAATTGTAAATATACTATATTTTAGTATAAAAACTGTCTGCCCATGGGCCTCGAGATCATGTACGATGATTGAAAATGGATTTATACTTGCATGAAAATTTGATTTGATGCTTTCCTCAAACCCATTTACCATTTCACTGCACATATATACACTGATTATTGCTGATTGTCAGACAGATTATATGACATAATTATCCTATTCATCAGCTCATCTGGTCTATGGAGTACAATCCCCATCTTTTCACCATCTACGAGGCCAATGCTTCTCCTAATAGAAACCAAGACAAATCGCAAAATGAAGACTTAATGAAATATGGAAAGTTTGAGAGGAAGTGTCTCAAGTCAGGTCAGAAAGATCAACAGGCCAATATGTCCATCTTTCTAGTAGCTAGCATTCTTAAGGCCAAGAACAAACGGTTACTGCTGGAGGCAAAGGGTCTAGATGATCTAGTGAAGGTCTCTAGATTCCCTCCTATTTTCTATTTTCCTCATATTCATCTCCATCCACTGCTTTCTCACAGGCTGGCTTTTCTAGCAGATGTTGAATGGCATAACTGGTGAATTGGATGCAAAGAAAGCATGCAATGAAGCATTGAAACTTCACGTGAAGTACTTGAACAAGGTTTGTCTCATTTAATTCTAATTTAGGGATGTTACTTGTTGAGTAGTATTTAGAGGGCATTCTTTTGCAGACAAAGACTACTTAGGAAGCCAAAGACCAGCAAATACTGTCTCAACAAGTTATTTTGCAACCCACAAAGAAAAACACCTACAAAGGATTCCATTTTGCTCGAGTTTTCTTGTTCGAGTTTTGTTGTTTGCTTGTTTTTTTTTTTATTCTTTCCGTTTGGCATGTCATCCAATGCCAATGGAGCGAGAGATTTGATTGTATTTGTATGTGCCATTGCTTGTTGAATCACATAAGTCACTCGTGCTGTCTATTATTTGAGAAAATTGAGTCCTATGAATCTCATGATGCTTGTTCCCATTACTTTTGTGTCTCTCGTAGTGTAGCTTGTAAATGGTGCAAATTAGACTTACAAACGGTATTACTATTACGACTTAAATCATAAGCAAATCATAAGCTTGTTTGCTACATCTCCATGTCCAATTTTCTTCGTAGCTTTCAAAAACTTCTCACTTGGATAGAACACTTGATTACTCAACATTGGTTATCTACATAAAGAAGCATAGGGATGAAGGGAATGGGGAGAAGCTATTTTCTATTAGGTAATAATGACCATTTAGGTGAAAATAAACTTAAACAAGTCAATTTCAATTGAAAATTATGGGGCAAGTAGACTTGAAATCAACTTATGGATCATTTCATGTTTGATTAGATCCATGCAAAATGAATTTACAATCCACTTGTATTGGTTAACTCTTTATTTATACATTAGGGTGTGCAAGGGAAAAAAAAGGTGCAAATGATATCAACCAAATTCATTTCAAGTAAAATCATACCATAAATTTATAGTTGAATAAACAAATCTTGTCCCAATGGGTCTTTAAGTCAATTCCTAATAGACATAAAATATCTTATTGAATGTGTGACCCTTCTCATCCAAAGAGTCGTAGCACTAGGACAAAATACCTTCCGTAATTTACTTATATATAATCGTGAGGCCGATGATACTGAATTGTTTGAGATGAGATATCTTTTTACTTCAATAAATAAATCTATAGATAAAAGTGATTTCTAAACGTATTCCTGAAATGTCACATGGTTATTAGTGCAATGCCATCCTTTCTTCAGACAAACTTGAAATGTCATATACCACTCATGTCATCTACTTACCAATCATCATGAGTCGTTTTGGTACTTTAAATCATTGAATCACAAATTCGAGTCCTCACGGATGTAGTTGAGTTGGTATTTAGATGATAGAATTGTTTCATTAAATAACAAATTCGAATATGCACAAGTATTAGTCACTGCTATCTACTTTATATACACAAAATGTTTAATATGTGAATGAAGATTCAAATTCATTTCTTCGAGACTTTTAATACTTGAGAAAAATAGGAGTGATAGAGAAATAATAGCCCCAACAAGTGTGGTACAATAATAAATCATTTAGGGGAATAAATAAAAAGATCATAGTTTAAATCTCAATAGACGTATATTTTAGTGTGTAAAAATTGTACTTCAAATTTTACCAAATAAGTGAATGAGGAGGAAGACTGTCTACCTTCAAGATTAGTCGGATGAAGTTCGGACACTTAAGTTATAAAAACAAATATATAAATATTTTTAGCATTTGTATCAATAGTAAGGATTGGTGGATGAATAAGATTTGGAATCATACATGCAAGATAAAAATATATTAAAAATGTAAAACAAATTATAGCAAAAATAAAAGGGCACCCAATTTGTCATGGAAAGAACACCTTTACTAAAAGGGACAAAGCTAAATATTTCATATTGAGAGGTAAAAGATGTATGTTTACTCTGAGAGGGCGACCGTGTCATTCCCCTTCATTATAAAAAAAACCACGATTAATGATCGAATATTTGGTCGCTAATCGATCGCTAAGTGTTGGTCGCTAAATACACTTAGCGATCGATTAGTGATCGATAATTCCAATCACACATATATCGGTCGTCGATGTCATTTAGTGATAGAAATTTCATTTGCGTCACTATAGGTCATAATAGAAATTGAATTCTGTCGCTAAAGTTAACAATGGAAATTGAATTTCGTTGCTAACTTTAGCGATGACAATTATTTTTTTATCACAATTTTAGTGGTAGAAATTATATTTTCGTTACTAAGTTACGGGAACTTAATTAACATCAAGTTCTCTTAACGTAGTGACAGATATTTAATTTCCCTGACTATGTTATGAAAAACTTAATTAATATTGTAAATTAGCGATTGAAAATTTTTTTTTGTCTCTAATTAGCGATAGAAATTAAGTTTCCATTGCTAATTCACGGTCAAAATTTGATAGAAACTCCCATAATTGACAAATTTGATCTTGTTTACATTCAATCAATACAATACACAATTCACATTACATTCAACACAATACATTCACTCAACATTCACTACATCCATTACAAATCATTCACTCAACACAGTATATTCAACACATCCATTACAAACCACACATTTACAAAACAATTATATCAACATTCATAAATAATATCCACAAATAAGCCACACATCCACTCAAATATTAACAAATAAACAACATTCAACATAACAGATATATGTTCATCATATAAAATATAAATAGTACATACTTCATATATAACTAAAATCCATAACATCAATACTTACTGTAGGCCCCGTGCGGTCAGCAAGAGGGGGGGGGGGTGAATTATCGTGAAAAAATAAGTATACCTTTCTCGAAACTTACGACTTTGATTAAGACAAATACTTTAATAGAAGTAACTAAAATGCATAAAAGAAGTACGAGATACAAACGATTTACTTGATTTGCAACCGGGGAGGTTGCTAATCCAAAGCAAATGAAACTCAACTACTTGACTCCTTTTTGGAGAAGCCTCATACAGGACGTTGACAACTCAGACTTTGAAGAACAGAGTGAAATAACTCAAATACAGAAAGTGTTGTGCAAATGAAGAGCACAAAGGCTCCTTTTATAGGTTCACTGGTTGAAGTGATCGTTTGCTGATGTGGTGCAGTCCAAGCGCTCGAACCCTCTCCGGGCGCCCCTAGCAAGGTAAATTCTATCTCCACGCAATGACTATGCAACAATGAAGTGATAAGAATTTATCCACTCCTGGGTGCCCGGACCTACTCCGGGTGCCCGTACTTCTACTGACATTGCCAATATAGGTCCTACCTACTGGATTAATAAGAAATTTTCTTGATATATATTTTCTTATTACTTTTCTGATTTGACCTTTATGAAATCTATAATACCAATTTAGCTTTTGATTATTCCAAGAATTTTAAAATTGATTCTTTTCAAGTTTTCTATTTGTTTCCTCAATTTTTAATTTTTAACTTATCAAAATCTTCTAATTGACAAGATTTTGCTAAAGTTATTTTTAATTCTACATTTTCCTTTTTAAATTTATCATTTTAAATTTCTAACTAATAAGAATTTTTTGAAAGTCTTTTTGTAAACTTATATAATTTATCAAGAGGTAGAGATCGTACCTGACTTACCTTGTCAATCTCGTTATCTGATGTACCCCCTGTACTGCTGTTTCATTTCGAAGTGACTCCCCCTTCTTCGATGCTCTCAATACTCATTTTAGATGAATTCGCTTCATTGTCTTTTTGATAACTTACCATCAATACAAGTCCGGCGTAGGCTTCAATTTCTGATTCTGATGATGATGTTTCGTCCCACGTCACTTTTAGATTTTTGTGCTTCATCCGGATAAGTGTTTTGTTCTTTTCCTTGTCCTTCAGTTT
Source organism: Zingiber officinale (assembly GCF_018446385.1). Classification (NCBI taxonomy): domain Eukaryota; kingdom Viridiplantae; phylum Streptophyta; class Magnoliopsida; order Zingiberales; family Zingiberaceae; genus Zingiber; species Zingiber officinale. The sequence goes on along the minus strand of NC_056006.1, from coordinate 71,534,519 downwards.
TGGGAAGTGGTCCTTTATATGGTCTTCTTCTTGGCAGTTATAACATCTCACCTTTCGTTTTCTTCATGAATGTTTCTTAGCCTACGACTTGTTAAATTTGTTAGTTTTAAGGAATTTACTAAATTTTCTTACCATAAATGCAGCCTCATCTTCGTTAAGCGATGTGTCTGAATCTAGTTTGCCTTTTTGGTTAGCTTTTAGCGCTACGTTTTGGGTCAGCTTTTCTGATTTATTCTTTAGGTCTGCACATTTTGATTCATGAAGTTCAAAAGTAGAAAATAAATTTTCTAAGGTACTAACCTCGAGGTCCTTAAAGATGTAGAATGAGTCAACTATCGATGTCCACTCGAGTGTTCTCAGAAATGAATTTAAAGCATACCTTAACGAATCTCAGTTTATCACCTTTTCTCTTAGATTCATGAGTTTGATGATTAGTTCTTTTATCCTCGAGTGTAGATGTGCAACTATTTCACGTTCTTCCATCTACAAGTTGCTAATTTGATTCTGAAGCAAGTCCTATCTTGCGAGTTTCACCTATGAGGTCCCTTTGTGTAGTTCCAGGAATTTCTCCCAAAGCTCTTTGGTTGACTCATAGGCTCCGGTCCAATTGACTTCTTGTGGTGGTATAACACTCAGAGATAGAATTCTGCCTTACCATTTTCCACGAAGTCAGTTTACTCCTTCATCCATTGATATTTTTCTTTGTCGGCTCCTTGCTGATCCTTAGTGCTACAAAATCATATTTCATAATTAAGAGTAAATCAAAATCTTTTTTTGAAGAATACTCCATCTTCTTTTTCCAAGTTGAGAACTCCCCCTCAAACTTAGGCGGGTAGATGCTTAGTCTGACCATTTCTTGTGTGATTTAGTCAGCGGTTAGTCCTTTTGATGTGTCCTTGTTCTGATGCCACTTATAGGTCCTGTGCGACCACTAAGAGGGGGGAAAATTGCTTTGAAGAAATAAGTATACCCTTCTCGAAACTTATGACTTTGATTAAGACAAACACTTTAATAAAAGTAACTAAAATGCATAAAAGAAGTACAAGACATAAATGATTTACTTGGTTTGCAACCGGGGAGGTTGATAATCCAAGACAAATGAAGCTCAACTACTTGACTCCTTTGACACAAGTTAGAGGTGGAGAAGTCTCGTACAGGATGTTGTCAGCTCAAACTTTGAAGAATAGAGTGAAATAACTCGAATACAGAAAGTGTTGTATAAATGAAGAGCACAAGGGCTCCTTTTATAGGATTACTGGTCGAAGTGATCGTTTGCTGACGTGGCGCAGTCTCGGTGCCTAGACCCTCTCCGGGTGCCCCCAGCGAGGTAAATTCTATCTCCATACAACGACTATGCAACTGCGAAGTGATAATAATTTATCCACTCCCGGGCACCCGGTGGCCTCAGCGATAATCCATAGCAATGGGCATATCTTCAGCACTAAAATGGTCTGAGCGCTTGGACCAACTCTGGGCACCCTGACTTCGGGTGCTTGTACTTTGTCTAGGCACCCAGACAAGTGTCAACTTCAGAGTTGACTCTTTGTTCGACCTTCCGCTCCGATTGCTTGGGTGATTCTCCAGCCTTCTAGAGTTGAGCTCATCCGAATCCATCTCCGGCTTGTTGAGATATGCCCAATGCAGGTGCGTGCTAGAATATGTTTTGTAAACATGCGCAGTAGAAAATAAAATAATAATAATTTTTAATTATCATATTACACACCATACACATACAAGGATACAACATGCCAAATATGATAGCATAATTAAAATTTTACGGGAAGTAAATTTACACTAGGTATACCTTATGGATGACTTGTAATGAGAAGAGCATCAATCGTAACGACGTCGAACCTCGTCTATATTCATATCCACGCTGAGCTCCTCAAGATAACTCCTGAAGTGCAAGCCTCTCCTTTGGAAGTTACTAGCCACGAGCAAAGAAGAGGAATCAAGAGGAAGAAGAAGAAAAGCACACAAGAAAAAAAAAATAATTCTTTCTTGTGGTGGTCATGACAACAAGGAGGGGAGCCTCCTTGTTGTTGGTGGCGGGAAAGAGAGGAGAGGGAGAGGAGAGATAGATTTGGTTTCCCAAAACCTAATCAACTAAATAATGATACTTGTATCTAATTCTCTCCCAATTATATCTATATATAGTCATCTTTAATGAGTTGGATTAGAAAGCTCAAATCCAATCCATTATCCCTTAACTAAAAATTAGCTCATTAACTCCTTGGTTTGATTCACAACTAAACCAAGTTGGTTCATGACTAATTCATGATTAAACTAAATATGGTTCAACTCTACCATAAGAGATGTAGCTCATTTCATGCTTCCATTATGATAAATATTTTTATATTTGTCTTATGTATGGTCCAATCAAACATTTATCTCTTGATCTAAGAATCCTATTCTTTAACTTATTTTACGTCTTTTAGAGACTTATTAGTGCGTGTGACCCAATAGGTTCTCGGTTTGTCTTAGTTGTCCATAATTAACTACTTAATTATAGAATGATCATGAGTGATACCTAGTAGTATATCATGATCCCCAATTAGCTGAAAAATCATAGTTGATCTTAGAACTAATTCTAAACCCTTCAGTAGCTACAGTAAGTCGTGCCTTATTCCTTTCACTCTTCTTATACCTACTTGGTTCAGGATATGGTCTATGTGTCTATCCTCATTAGACTGACTACGCCACACTTAGCCCAAGTAATACTTCCTCATTCTACGGATTCAAATTACTTGTACATATATCTAAGAGTCTCGCACTCTTAACATGTGATACTTTAACCAAAGACTTTGAGTAATAATCCTAACGAGTGACCATAGGATATACATCTCTTTACAAGGAGTAGTGAATCCTTTGTGAGTTATCCAAACATCTTCAGCATTTCGGGTCCACGCCTCAATGAGGTGCTTGCTTAAGATATCAAAGTATAAGTCTCCATGACCAAGATAACTTGTATACCTCAAGTTGAAGGAAACTTGCACTCAAGCTGCAATAAGAGCTTCACAGATATATCCATATATATACAAATAACCATATAAAATCTTCCAGCGAGTCACTCCAATGAACTAGTTATCATAATTACAATTCATGTTTAACTCTCGACATCCTAATGTCTCTAACCAGTGAGAAAATAGCTGCTTGGCGAACCAAAAAATATAACCCGTGGTAGTCTTACAGAATTGATGATGTCCGAATGCATTAATTCGATGACTAGGGAAATTTCAATATGTTCATAATTTCATATAGAGATAATCACTAGTTATAATTCAATCATAATTTCTCTCATGCTATGAATTGTATTGCGAATATTCAATAAATGAGTTTAAAATAATCAAACATATAGCATGCACTCAAATAGTGAATCTATATTTAGTAAAAATCGTAAGGCGATTAGCTTAGGACACCTCTCAAAATCTAACACTCCCACTTGGTCTATTGTCAATCGCCATGGTGTCCAACACTGTAGGTCTCTACATGACTCTCAAACTCGTTTTGAGGTAGAGGTCTCATGAAAGGATCCACTAGGTTCCTTTCGGTGAGAATTTCTCTCAATTTGTATTTTATTTCTACTCATGATCTCTTGATCATATGATAGCAATGAAGCACATGTTTAGATCATTTCTTACTTGAAACCTTTCTAATTTATTGCGCTTACATTTTAATATGAATATGAATCCAGGCTGAGACTTGGAGTCATCATTGTCTGTCTAGAAACTTGCAGTTGTATATCCACATATGATCATATCGCCATCTCTATATAGCAACAGCATATCCTTAGTTCTTCTCAAGTACTTGAGGATCATCTTGACAACTGTTCAGTGATCCATTCCTGGATTAGACTAGTATCTTCTTGTAACACTCAGAGCATACTATACATCAGACCTTGTATATAACATAACATACATGATAGATTCTATTGTGGATGCATAAGGTATCTTATCCATGCAAATCCTCTCATCTTCTGTGCATGGACATATAGACTTCGAAAAGTGAATTCCATGCCTTATGGGTATGAAACCTTTCTTGGATTCAGACATGCTAAACCGTTTAACACTCTATCTATATATGTCGACTGTGAAAGACCATGCAACCTTTTCGATGTATCTCTATAGATTTTCATCCCAAGGATGTAAGTTGCTTCTCCCATGTATTTCATAGAGAATATTTTGGACAACCAAACTTTAACTGACTGTAAAACTGGCACATCATTTTCTATGAGTAATATGTCATCAACATATAATTTTAGGATACGACTACACTCCCACTAACCTTTTGATACAAACAAGGTTAGCCTGGATTTTGTGAGAAATCAAATTCTTTGATCGCCACATCAAAACATATATTCCAACTCTTGGATGCTTGCTTCAGTCCATAAATGGACCGTTGAAATCTGCATACTTTATTCTTGTTAACAGATGTGAAATCTTCAGGTTGTTTTATATACACGTCTTCAAGCAGATTTCCATTAAGGTAAGATGTTTTCACATCCATTTGTCATATCTCATAATTATGATGAACTAATATGGCAAGAGTATCCGAATGAATTTAAGCATGCTATAGGTGAGAAAGTTTCATTATAGTTAATGCCTTGTCTTTAACAATAGCCTTTCGCTACTAACCTTGTCTTGCAGGTAATTACATTACCATTTATGTCAGTTTTCTTCTTGAAAATCCACTTGCACCCTATAAGCGTTATGCCCTCAAGTGGGTCCACCAAATTCTAAACTTGATTTTTGTATATGGAATCAATTTCTGACTCCATGGTTATAAGCCATTTGTCCTTTTCTGAACTATTCAGAGCCTCTTTGTAATTGGCAGGTTCCTCATCCTCAATGAGTAACATGTTATTTGATTATCTTATAAGAGATCTATATCTTTCAGGGATATTTTGTGTCCTATCTGATCTACGAGGAGATTGTGTCATAATTGGTTGTGGCTCTTGACTAAGTATCTTGTTAGTGTTTATTGAAGTCTCTTGAACTTCATCAAGTTCAACAATACTTCCACTTGCTTCTTGTAAGAGAAATTCTTTCTCTGGGAAGCATGCCTTGAAACAAACACCTTTTATTCTAAGGGATGATAGAATTGGTAACCCTTAGTTTCCTTAGAGTATCAAATAAATAAACACTTATCAGACTTAACACCCAACTTGTTTGATATTGTCCACTTCACATTAGCAGGACATCCCCATATCTTCAAATAAGATATGATGGATTTCTTACTAGTCCGTACCTCATATGGAGTAGTTGAGATTGCCTTTGTTGGGACTCTGTTTAGCAAGTAGATAGCTGTCATGAGTGCATAACCCCAAAAGGTTTTGGGAAGATTTGACCTAACCATGTTCAACAAGGTTCAGTTACGTCTTTCCAATACATCATTATGTTGTGGCGTATATGGTGGAGTTCATTGAGATAATATACCATTGTCCCTTAGATAATCTTGAAACTCTTAACTTAAATACTCACCACCTCGATCGGATCGAAATATCTTGATATTTTTACTAAGTTATTTTTGTTGGTGTGGGAAGCATCCGACGATCGAACTTGTATTTTGATTATGTCAAAGGGTCCAAAGTTAAGTTGTCTTGTCATCTAACAAGGTTCATTGAGCTTGTAGGAAAGTCCTAAGTTGTCTTAGGCTAAAGTCCTAGTGAATTCTAGACAGGTAGAAAATCCTGTTGGTGCGGGAAGCATCTGACGATCGAACCCAAGTTTTGATAATGGCAAAGGAGTCAAAGTTAAGCTTATTTGTGATCTAACATGTCTGATGGAGATTGCAGGAAAGTCCTAAGTGTTCTTAGACAAAAGTCCTAGCTGCGGTTAGGCAAGGTGAAAATCCTAAGGGGTGGTAACCTTAGGTCTTAGGGGATGATAACCCTAGGTGAAGGAAAACCCTAGGGGGCGGTAACCCTAGGTCATAGGGGGTGGTAACCCTAGGTGAAGGAAAACTCTAAGGGGCGGCAACCTTAGGTCCTAGGGGATCGTAATCCTAGATGGAGGAAAATCCTAAGGGGGGCAACCTTAGGTCCTAGGGGGTGGTAACCCTAGGTGGAGAAAAACCATAGGGGGCAGTAACCCTAGGTGGAGAAAAGCCTAGGGGCAGTAACCCTAGGTCCTAGGGGGTGGTAACCCTAGGCAGAAAGTCAGTCGGTCTGGAGGATCGGACTGACACCAGGTAATCTCTCCTGAGGAGAGTAGGTGAGGATGCGTTCTCCTTAGAGGGAACAGTAGGCGTCGGGTCGACCTAGGGTTTCTAGTCAGAGATCCGAAGTCAGACCCGAACAGTCCAATGACTGTCACACTCTATATTCATACTGTTATTTATGTGCTAAAATTGTCTTGCAGGGTATGTTGTTGTTTTGGGACTAACATGTCTTGCAAGTACAAAAGGAATAAGCTAAGCCTCAGATGAATAGTGTCTGAGGCGCCTCCATGGAGCTTGGAGGTGTCTCGGGTGCAAAGGAGCTGAAGTCTGCGCGGCAGAGCTGGAGGCGCCTCGTACTGAGCTGGAGGCGCCTTGGACTGTAGATTAGAGGCGCCTTGGACTGGCATGGAGGCGCCTTCGAGTGGATCAGAGGAGAAGCTGTCAGCGCTGATCCACGCGACTGACTTGGCTCGTTAGAGGCGCCCTGAAGGAGCTTTGAGGCACCTCCAACAATGCATAAAAGGGGGTTCGAGCAGCACCTTTGGGACAAGACATTCCAAGCTACTCCTGTGCAACAAAGCTGCTCTAGAAACATTCCGACAAAGTTGCGACTTGACACCGACGACCCGGAGCTCCGAATCTTCAGTTTTTCTATTGTCGTTGGTAAATCTAAGTTGTTTTTAATTGTACTTACAGTTGTAACATTTTCAAGAGATTATAAGTGTTGCCCGCCGTAAACGCTCAACGAGCGTGGGCCTTGGAGTAGGAGTTGCCACAGGTTCCGAACCAAGTAAACAGCTTGTGTTCGTGTGTTGTTCCTTTTCTATTTTCGCTACATCTACTCGAACGTTTTTCGATTACGAAATCGATAGTGAAAGCCACGAGCGCTATTCACCCCCCTCTAGCGCATCTTGATCCAACAATTGGTATCGAGGTCGACTTACACGTCTCGAGGTTCAGTCCGCACAGTTACGATGGCTTATCTTGGACGAACTTCGCTTACTTCGCTCAGAGATAGCCTCCGGCTTTTCCTCTCTTCGTCATGGACAGCCTGCACCCGAGCAGCTCACCACCAGCTGATGATCCCTCTGCCTGACTGTAGCCTTCTATGCATTGTATTTGATCCTAGACATCCATGCATTGTATATTGGATCTAGACATCTCCTTAGTACTTTGATTGATTACATGTTTGATTAGTTGATCTTTCGTCTATGTTAGCACTTATGTGATCTTTCTTACTCTCAGTTTGGTTTTCAAAATTTTAGGAAAAATAATGTTTTTAAAATTTCAATTTTATTAGATTTTCTAAATTTGGACTTACCCTAAGGCTTACCTTTAGATATCATGTTCTCCTAGATTCAGCCAGAGCATCTCACAAGCACACTAGGCTTACCTTGTTTGTAGAACTTAGAACAGTGTGAGATGCATAGGGTACAACCTAGACTTCAGAATGCTTATTTCTGTGCATCACAGTAAGTCTGAGCATTAAAAACCAACATTACATTAATCAAGTTAAGTTATCCAGACCTAGTCAAATCTAACTGGATCAATTGACTTAACTTGACTAACCAAGTGAAAGTTGTTGTGCTCTAGGTAATCAGCTAGTAGCTAAATGGTTAGACATGTGGTCAAGAGGATTAAGGGATTAATCTTAATATTTTTAAGTTACTCATGTTTGGACTTTAGGACTTAACAAATTTTTCTAAAAGTGCAAATGGCCTTACTTGCAACTTTACAAGCTTATTGTTTTTCAAAAGCTTTTTAAAACTTAGTCTTTTTCGAAAAATTGATAAATATTATTTACAAGGTTTCTAAATTTAACTAAGTGATTTAAAGCCTTCTTTGCAAAAAAGCATGCTAGACTAAGTATCTTTTAATTTCTTTCAAAATTTAGCTAAATATCTTTTAGATTCTCTTAAAATTAAGCTAAGTATTTTTCAAAAAAACTTTTTAATTTTAAACTTAATCTTGTTCAAAAAGCTTTTCAAAATAAAGAAAATATCTTTCAAAAAGACTTTAAGAATTTAACGAAATACTTTTCAACAAGGCCTTTCAAATTTAACCTAAGCATTTTACAAGCTTATCTAGCTTTTTAAGCCTTTCAATATTTCTTTCAAATTTAACCCTAGGTGGAGGAAAACCCTAAGGGGCGGCAACCTTAGGTCCTAGGGGGGCGTAACCCTAGATGGAGGAAAATACTAAGGGGGGCAACCTTAGGTCCTAGGGGGTGGTAACCCTAGGTGGAGAAAAATCCTAGGGGACAGTAACCCTAGGTCATAGGGGGTGGTAACCCTAGGCAAAAAGTCAGTCGGTCTAGAGGATCGGACTGACACCAAGTAATCTCTCCTGAGGGGAGTAGGTGAGGATGCATTCCCCGTAGAGGGAACAGTAGGCGTCAGGTCGACCTAGGGTTTCCGATCAGAGATCCGAAGTCAGACCCGGACAGTCTGATGACTGCCACACTCTATATTTATACTATTATTTATGTGCTAACATTGTCTTGCAGGGTATGTTGTTGTTTTGAGACTAACATATTTTACAGGTACAAAAGGAATAAGCTAAGCCTCGGATGAACAGTGTCCGAGGCGTCTCCATGGAGCTTGGAGGCACTTCGGGTGCAAAGGAGCTGAAGTCTGCACGACAGAGCTGGAGGCGCCTTGGACCATGGATTGGAGGCGCCTTGGACTGGCATGGAGGCACCTTTGAGTGGATCAGAGGAGAAGCTGTCAGCGTTGATCCCTGCGGCTGACTCGACTCATTGGAGGTGCCCTCAAGGAGCTTTGAGGCGCCTCTAATAGTGCGTAAAAGGGGGTTCGAGCAACACCTTTGGGACAAGACATTCCAAGCTACTCCTGTACAACAAAGCTGCTCTAGAAACGTTCCGACAAAACTGCCACTTGACACCGACGACCCGGAGCTCTGAATCTTCAGTTTTTCTATCGTCGTTGGTAAATCTAAGTTATTTTTAATTGTACTTACAGTTGTAACATTTTTCACGTGATTATAAGTGTTGCCCGACGTAAACGCTCAACGAGTGTGGGCCTTGGAGTAGGATTCGCTACAGATTCCGAACCAAGTAAACAGCTTGTGTTCGTGTGTTGTTCCTTTTCTATTTCCGCTGCATCTACTCGAACGTTTTCTAATTACGAAATCGATAGTGAAAGCCACGAGCGCTATTTACCCTCCTCTAGCGCATCTCGATCCAACAAACCCTAGGGGGTGGTAACCCTAGGTCCTTGGAGGCGGTAACTCTAGGTCCTAGGAGGCGGTAACCCTAGGTGATGGAAAGTCCTAACTACGGTTAGGTAGGTGGAAAACCCTAGGGGGTGATAACCTTAAATCCTAGGGGGCGGTAACCCTAGGCTGAGGAAATTTCTAGGGGATGGTAACCCTAGGCCTTAGGGGGTGGCAACCTTAGGCTGAAGAAAACCCTAGGGGGTGGTAACCCTAAGTCCTAGGGGTGGTAACCTTAGGCTGAGGAAAATCCTAGGGGGTGGTAACCCTACATCCTAGGGGGTGGTAACCCTAGGCAGAAAGTCCAGTTAGTTTGGAGGATCAATCTGGCAAACAGATAAACTCTTCTGAGTGGAGTAGGTGAGGACGCGTTCCCCGATGAGGGAAGAGTAGGCATCGGTTTGACCTAGGATTTCTGGAGGTGAAATCTGAAGTCAGAACCGGACAATCCAAAGACTGTCAAAATAACTTTCTATTTATCTTGTTTTATTGTACTAATCTTGTTTTGTAGGGTATACTTTGTTTGTACACTAACATGCCTTGCAGGATAGAAATTGCACAAGAAAAGCCTCGGATGAACAGTCCCAAGGTGCACTCCATGGAGCTTGGAGGTGCCTCGGGTGACTTGATTAATAGCCCCGCAGCAAGGCACGAGGGCGCCCATCATGGAGCTTGGAGGCGCCCTGGATGTTGGATGGAGGCCACCCTCCATGGAGCTTAGAGCTGCCCTTAGGCAGATAAGCAGCCAAGATGGAGGAGCTTATCGACGCTGTGATTTTGGCGGGCTTGGAGGCGCCCTCCATGCGGTTGGAGGCACCCTCAATGGGCTATTTAAGCCTGGTTTGAGCAGCAGCCAAGGAGCACTCCAAACTTGCTATTCTTCTTCTGTGTGCTATAAAAAGAACAATCTGACAAAGCTGTAGCTCGACTCCAATGACCAGAAGCTCCAAGTTTACTGATTTTAGTCGTTGGTATATTTTACTGCATTTAATTAACTGTACTTAAAGTTGTAATATTTCGAATTGATAGTGATTGTCCAAAGTAAACACTCAACGAGTATGAGACTTGGAATAGGAGTCGCCACAGCCTCCGAACCATGTAAAAACCTTGGTGTTAGTATTGTTTTTATTTTTCCGCTACGTATTACTCGATTGTTTTAAAACGAACGTGCAAGTCACGAGCACTATTCACCCCCTCCCCTCTAGCGCTTTCGATCCTACAATTTCTTTACTTCATTTTTGAATTCTCTAAACTTTTCAAAGGCTTCAAACTTGTGCTTCATTAGATGCACATACCCATAATGAGAGTGATCATCAATGAAAGTAATGAAGTAGCTATAACCTCCTAGTACATGAGTTGACATTGGTCCACATACATCGGTATGTACAAGCCCAAGTAACTCATCAACTTGTTCACCCTTTCCAAAAAAAGATAATTTTGTCATCTTGTCTTTTAAACATGAATCACATGTATCAAATGTATCTAATTCAAATGATTTGAGAACTATAATCTTTTACAATTCAGACATGTGTTTCATGCTTATATGGCCAAGGTGGCAATGCCATGAGTAAGAGGTTAATTGATTATCTAATCGGGCGCGTTTTTGTTCGTATCGATATTGATTGCATCACTAGATATATCTAACGCGTAGATGTTATTGTATAAAGTTCTAGTGCCATAAAGAACATCATTCAACATTTATATAACAACAATTATTACTAAAAGTCAAATGGAATCCTTTTCTATTTAAGCAAGAAAAGAAACAATGTTCTTTATTAATGCGGGAACAAAATAACAATTATCTAGTTCTAAGATAAGTCCACTAGAAAGCTGTAACAAGTATGTTCAGATGGCAACTGCAGCAACCTTTGCTCCATTCCCAACTTGCAGACTTATTTCTTCCTTGACGATTCTTCTTCTATTCCTTAGCCCCTATATGTCATTATATATATGTGAGTCACACCCAATATCCAATATCCAAGTGTCTGAGAAAATAACATGACAATCAATAACAAAAATACCTGAAGAAGATGGGGCATCAGATGCCTTATTCTTCTTCACGAACGCAAGATAGATCTTGCAATTTCTTCGCCAGTGTCCCATCTTGCCACAATGATGACATGAGCCCTTTTGTACCAGTTCTACTGTCTTGGCCTTTTTTACTCTTCCCCTTAACTTGATGTTTTGGTTTCCTCTTAAAACCTTTCTTGGAGGAGTCTACTAACATCACATTTTCTGTTCACCTTTAACAGAAGGCTCTATAGTCTTGAGCATATTAATTATCTTGGGAATAGTCGATTTCAAATTGTTCATATGATAGTTCATCACAAATTATGAATGACTTTTCGGTAAACTATATAGAATTAAGTCAATACTTAACTCACGATCCATTGTAAAATCGAGTGATGCTAAATGCTTTATGTAGCCGTTCATCTTTAGTACATATTGTACTATATCTTTGAGCAAAAAAGAAGCTTTAAGACCTCAAACCTTTCAGATCTAGCTTGCTCATCAAATAGCTCATGAAGATGATAGACAATATCATAAACATCCACATGCTCATGTTATTTCTGTAGTTCATGAGTCATAACAGCTAACATGATACAACTTGCAAGTACAGAATCATCCTTATGTTTTTGAAGGGCCAACAATTGGTCCGCAGTTGCATCGACATCAAGGACATAAGCTAGTTTCTTAGCTTTGAGAATAATTCTTAAATTTCAAAGCCAATCCAAGAAGTTCAGCCCAGTTAGTTTATTCGAATCTAAAATCAAAGGCAGATTAATAGAAGTCATAATTAAATGATTAACCTAGAAATACAAAAATGAGAATATATAAGAGACATGATTTTATTTATGTAAACAGTTTATATAAAAGCTCGCTTATTTATCAAATTCAAATACCATTATTTTTGAATTCGGGAGATGGTAGGTTTTCTCCAAGTGGGTTGACATCCACTATAGATAAGAATAACCTTGACTTTAGCCAACAAGCCATTCTTAGCAATAGCGGTAGGTAATAAGTTTACTGATTGCATATCACTTATATGTAACTATCACATCATGCTAGCAATTGATTGATCTCCGTATATATATTGGGTTGTTAACACATTAACAAGTATACATCAAATGCATATCACCCAACTTCACCTCTATCCACATTGATCATGGCTTTGACACAACAAATCAACGCTTCAAGTTTAAAACCGACCCATTAATCATGAGATTGTATCTCTATGGTTTAAACATATTTAATTTCAAGTTTGAGCTTGACTTTGGCCAACAACTCAAACAAGAACTTAAACTCTAGTTCTTACCATATTAACGAAAGGTGTAGATTTTAATATTAAGGGATTTGGTCTCATCTACATCATGCAAATATTCTATTTACATGACATTACACGCATGACATAAATGATGACATGACATGTTGCATGCATGATATAAATTATGACATGACACATCACACGCATGACATATCATGATATATCACACATATAATAAGATCTAATCACACCACACGCATGGCAAAATTTAATCATGTTATAATTAATGCATCTACATGACATACAATATGGTATGAACATGCCATAAATTTACATATGTTATAATTTTATTTTGAAAATAAAAACATATTATAAATATGATTTTAATAAATCAAGATTTATCTAATCAAATTAAGAAACTAATTTACAAATTTAATTAACATATTTCATCTAGAATATTTCAATCAAACAAGAATCTTCAATTATTTTGAAACAAATTTCTAAATTAATTTCCTAATAATTTAGGAAATAAATAATTAATATTTCTTAATTTATTATAGAATAATTCAAATATGATTTTTTTTATAATTTTCTAAAACTTTCCAAATTTGGTATTTCCTAACAATTTAGTAAACTTTCCAAAAATAGAATATTTTAATAAATCTAAAATTTTCATAAAAGATTAATTTTATAATTTAATTTAGAATATCTCAAATCTAGATTTTTTTTATATAATTTTAGAATCTTTCCATATTTGATATTACCTAACAAATTAGGAAATTTTTAAAAAAATAATATTTTTTAAAATTTCAAAAAAATTTAGAAATGATAATATCTAAATTAATAGAATATTTATAAATTTAATTTTCTAAAATTATATTAGAAACTTTCTAAAAATAAAATTTTCTAACAATTTAGGAAACTTTCAAAAATAGAAAAAGTCTTAATAATTCTAAAAAAATTTTAAAATTAATTATAACACTAATTACGAACTGTAAAATAATTTTACAATCATGTCGAAGCACGATCATACTCTGATACCACTGTTGGGATATGTCTGATGTGAGTGCGTGCGAACCATAAACAAAGTGAAAAATAAAAAAATAATAATTCTTAATTATTACATCACACACACAACACACATATAACATGCCAAACATGATCGCATAACTAAAATTTTACGGGAAGTAAATTACGCTAGGTATACCTTATAAATGACCTGTAACGAAAAGGACATCGATCGTAACAACGCTTTCAAATCTCGTCTTTATTTGTATCCACGTAGAGCTCCTTAAGACAACTCCTTGAGTACAAGCCTCTCCTTCGGAAATTACTAGCCACGAGTGAAGAAGAGGGATCAAGAGGAAGAAGAAGAGAAGCACACAAGAAAGAAATTCTTCCTTGTGGTGGTCACAGCAACAAGGAGGGGAGCCTCCTTGCTATTGGTGGTGGGAAAAAGAGGAGAGGGAGAGGAGAGGTAGATTTAGTTTTCCAAAACCTAATCAATCAAATAATAAAAATTGTATCTAATTCTCTGCCAATTACATCTATATATAGTCATCTTTAATGAGTTGGATTAGAAAGTCCAAATTCAACCCATTATCCCTTAACTAAAAATTAGTCCTTAACCCCTTGGTTTGGTTCACAACTAAATCAAGTTGGTTCATGACTAATTCATGATTAAACCAAATATGATTCAGCTCTACCATAAGAGATGTAGCTCGTTCGCGCTTCCATTATGATAAATATTTCTATATTTATCTTATACATGGTCCAACCAAATATTTATCTCTTGATCTAAGAATCCTATTCTTTAACTTGTTTTACGCCTTTTAGAGACTCGTTAGTGCGTGTGACCCAATAGGTTCTCGATTTATCTTGGGCATCCATAATTAACTACTTAATTATAAAACGATCATGAGTGGCACCTAGTAGTATATTATGATCCTCATTAGTCAAAAAATTATAGTTGATCTTAAAACTAATTCTAAACCCTTCAGCAACTACAGTGAGTCATTCCTTGTTCCTTTCACTCATCTTATACCCACTTAGTTTAGGACATGGTCTATGTGTCTATCCCTAATAGACCGACTACGTCATACCTAGCCTAAGTAATACTTCCTCATTCTACGGATTCAAATTACTCATACATGTGTCTAAGAGTCTCGCACTCTTAACATGTGATGCTTTGGTCAAAGATTTTGAGTAATAATCCTAATGAGTGGCCATAGGATATACATCTCTTCGCAAGGAGTGGTGAATCCTCTGTGAGCTATCCAAACATCTTCAGAATTTTGACTTATACCCAATCATCTCGGGTCCACACCTCAATGAGGTGCTTGCTTAAGATGTCAAAGTATAAGTCTCCATGACCAAGATGACTTGTATATCTCAAGTCGAAGGAAATTTACACTCAAGTTGCAGTAAGAGCTTCACAGACATATATATATATATATATATATATAGCGAGTCACTCCAATAAACTAGTTACCATAACTAGCATCCATGTTTAACTCTTGACATCCCAATGTCTCCAGCTAGTGAGAAAATAGCTGCTTGGCAAACCAAAGAGGATAACCCGTGCTAGTCTGATAGAATTGATGATATCCGAATGCATCAATTCGACGACTAGGAAAAATTCCAATACATTCATAATTACACATGTAGAGATAATCACTAGTTGTGATCCAATTACAATTTCTGTCATGCTATGAATTGTATTGTGAACATTCAGTAAATGAGTTTAACATAATCAAACATATAATATGCACTTAAATAGTTAATCTATATTTAGTAAAAACTGTAAAATGATTACCTTAGAACATCACTCAAAATCTAACATGGCCTTCTCCTCGAGTATGCTTCCGCTCAGGCTTCTCATCCCTTGAAAGCAATGCACGCTTCCTTCTCTCTCCACTGGTGTACCCTTCCATAGATTATCGTCCTTCAGATGCACCGAGTCTATCGACTCGATTCCCGTGCCATCTTTTTCGTTCGTCGTATCTTTCTCTCGACTTCTTGTGTTCCTAAGTCCCTGCACACTCAGACACAAGACATCAAATAATGCAGAGCCTAACATGACTTGATTGATCACATCAAAATCAACACATGGGTACTTACACTTACCAAATATAAAAAAACATCCAACATCAACACATCTCATTAGTAGTTATCCTGCAATAAAGATATTACATGGTTCAAACAACATTGGTTATGTAAGTTAAAACCACTTATCAGAAAATGTAAAAACAATTGAACATTGTTATAATAACATGCTTTAAAAGAATACGTACCTTAAATATAGAATATAGTATTAAATCTAGTTCTACAGGATCTTTTATGTATATTGTTCTTGAAACAAGATTTACTTTAATTAGAAATGCATATATATATATATATATATATATATATATATATAACAAAACAATGTTTTATCTATTGTAATAAAAAAAATTAAATTGAAGGTCAACTTACCTTAGAAAAATTGTTGTTATTATGAGTTACTTATTAGGAGTGTTTGGGTCTTGAGTCTCCTGGAAGTCAAAATGATGTGGCATTTGAAATTTAGAAGGACTCATTATTGGAAAGTGATTTATGAATTCTTGCATTTGCTGCTCTAGTATGCCCTTAAACAACTCTTCTATCGCATGTTGACTACTAACTTGAACACCTAATGTCGTGACCCTATTCCTCACATTTGATTTTCTTGATCTAACATTTCCACTCGAGAAGATGAAGAATCAGACGACCCCTACCCCTATGAGTGATAACACAATCATATGTAATTTTTATCTAGGAGTCAAGTATTGGTGCAGGAAGCATCCGACAATCAAACCTGTGTTTTGATTATGTCAAAGGGTCCAAAGTTAAGTTGTCGTGTTATCTAACAAGGTTCATTAAGCCTGCAGGAAAGTCCTAAGTTGTCTTAGGCAAAAGTTCTAGTGGATTCTAGGTAGGTGGAAAATCTTAGGGGGTGGTAACCCTAGGTGGTGGAAAGTCTTAGCTACTGTTAGGTAGGTGGAAAACCCTAGGGGGTGGTAACCCTAGGTCCTAGGGGGTGGTAACCCTAGGCTGAGGAAAACCCTAAGGGGTGGTAACCCTAGGTCCTAGGGGGTGGTAACCCTAGGCTGAAGAAAACCCTAGGGGGGTGGTAACCCTAGGTTCTAGGGGGTGGTAATTCTAGGCTGAGGAAAATCCTAGGGGGTGGTAACCCTAGGCAGAAAGTCCAGTCGGTCTGGAGGACTGATTTGTCAACAGGTACATTCTCCTGAGTGGAGTAGGTGAAGACGCGTTCCCTAGTGAGGAAACAGTAGGCGTCGGTTTGACCTAGGATTTTTGGAGGTGTAATCCGAAGTCAAAACTGGACAGTCCGAAAACTGTCAAAATAACTTTCTATTTATCTTATTTTATTATACTAACCTTATTTTGCAGGGTATACTTTGTTTATAGACTAACATGCCTTACAGGATGGAAATTACATAAGAAAATCCTTGGATGAACAGTCCCGAGGCGCCCTCCATGGTGCTTGGAGGCGTCTCGGGTGACTTGATCGACAACCCCGCAACAAGGCATGAGGGCACCCTCCATGGAGCTTGGAGTCGCCCTAGATGCTGGATGGAGGGACCCTCCATGGAGCTTGCAGACACCCTCAGGTGGATAAGCAGTGAGCATTATGGAGCTTATCAACACGGTTGACTCGGTGGGTTGGAGGCACCCTCCATGATGTAGGAGGCACCCTCAACAAGCTATTTAAGCCTAGTTCGAGCAACAACTTAGACAATCAAGAAAAACTCAATCCTTTTTCCGTGTGCTACTCAAAGAATGATCTGACAAAGCTGTAACTCGACTCCGACGACTAGAAGCCTCAAGTTTACTGATCTTAGTCATTGGTATATTTTACTACACTTTAATTAACTGTACTTAAAGTTGTAATATTTTGAATTGTTAATGATTTCCCAAAGTAAACACTCAACGAGTGTGGGCCTTAGAGTAGGAGTCGCCATAGGCTCCGAACCAAGTAAAACTTTTGGTGTTCGAGTATTGTTTTTATTTTTTTACTGTGTGTTTTACTCTAACGAACGAATTAGCCACGAGCTCTATTCACCTCCCCCCCCCCCCTCCCCCCTCTAGCGCTTTCGATCCTACACTAAGACCATAGAGGGAGTTCCTTTTCCTTCCATCGATAATGTTATAATATATCACATCTAGTACCTCATCTGATGGAGTATGTAACTCCTCTCTCTTTATAGCAGGTTAAGACACCTAAACAACTCGATCAGTGATTCTATCCTATGTAAAAGAATATTATTAATATCTAATATACAAGTAATAAAGGTAGTAATTGTTAAAAGTGAGTGATAATTAAATTTATAAACTTACATCTATGGCCTTAGATCGAGCGTTGATAAAAGTGTCATCCTTTTTTTATATGTATTGTGAAATATCTCCCAATTAGTTGGATGTCTCTGTAAAGTATCAGCTTGCATACACAATTTTTTTTTTATAAAATTAAATAAGTTCATTAATAATAATGTTTATTATAATATAACTTTATAGGAAACTTACCAAGTATATTGCATACGCTACAATATAATTTGATCCAGATGTATGTTTTATGGATCCGGTGGTTGGACCAACCACCTTAGTATTTCTGTTGTTTTAAACAATTGATGAATTATGCTATCATTTTTCTACAGTCCAAGTGGCCTTGTCCATGCACCCCGAATCTTTACTAGTTCATGGGAAGACTTTCTTCCATTCCTTCTCTACTTGTATAACAAGTCATTATATAGTTTGACACAATAAATATTCTAAGTTTCTTTAAATTGTGCCTCGTGTCCTGACTCTCAAATATAATATTTCTACAATAATATTGAGAAAATTAGTATAAAATGATATTATATTATACAATATCAATAATATTCAAGTTAATTATAAAAAAATTTACCATAATAAAAGTCTTTAATATTTTGGTCTACATGCCTCTAAGTAGTATTAGAAGCGCACTAATGCTCTCTAAATTTCATGCTAATATAAGTAGCTACACTATGACCGTCGGGAGTAAAACAACATGAAAAAGACTTATATTATTCAAAACAATCACCATATGAAATTGAATTACTAATAACATCAAAATAATCACCATCGGGTGCTACTCGGAATTTCGTTCTGTTTCCTTTGTACAAAAATTTGTACAAGCATAGAACTTTTCCTAGCAACCCATGTGCTCGACAGAAGTTAAACTTGGATTGCAAACGAAACTTAACATTTTTAATCCAAGTTGTTCTTCAGAAGTTAAAATTGGATTGGAAATGGAACTTAACATTTTTACTCAAAGTTCAACCCATGTGTTCTTCAGAAGTTAAACCATATTACAGAAGTTAATTAAATATCTATTTCAAAGATTGGCTTCCAGGTTAAACATGGCGAGACACTCGGCCTTCTTGGGTATGAGATCATCCACCACTTTCTAGACAAAGCCTTTCAAAGAAATTGAATATTTAAACTTCTTACAGTAATCTTAGGTTTAACTATAGAGACCACAATAGAAACACAAAATCGAAACACAAAATCGATAGCCTCTTGTGTTCGTATTTCAGGATCCATACAAAGAACACAAACTAATTATACAGCGAAAACAAATAATTAGTTATACCTTTCTTTGCAGCTAAAGACCTCTTGATCTCTTGTTGTATTCCTCTCCTCCTCTTGGACGTTGTGTGAGCGACGATCTACCAAGATGAAATCCACCCGAACCTTCTTCTTTGCCTACAAGTTTCGACCACCCAAGGAATGCCAAAATAGGAAACTTCCTTCTCTTCTTCTTCCACTCTAAGCAAACCAGCTACAAGAAGATGGAGCCTGATGTGCCGCAGGCCTTAAGAGAAGAAAACAAAGGGAGAAGAGAAAGAGAGAAGGGTCGGCCACCAAGGAAAAGAGAAGAGGGAAAGCTTAGGTTTCAACCCTAAGGGAACAAGAGAAATATGGAGATGTGTTCTTCCCATGAGGCACCCTCTACCTCTCTTTTATAATCCTTGGTCATGGCATAAAAGGAAATTTTAATAATAATTAAAATCTCTCTCTTTTAAATTTCCTGTTGTGATGACTACAAAAGGAAAGTTTAAAAATTTAAAATATCTTTCTTTTAAACATTGTAGATGTCTAAAAAAGGAAAGATTTTAAAATTAAGCTTCTCTTCTAAATCATAGTTACAAAAAAGGAAAGTTTTATCAAAATTAAAATCTCTTTTTAAACCATTATAGATGACAACAAAAAAGGAAAGATTTTAAAATTTAAAACTCTCTTTTAAAACCATGTGGATGGCTTCAAAAAAGGAAAGATTTTAAAATTAAAATCTCTCTTTTAATCCTTTGTAAATTGCTATAAAAGGAAAGATTTTAAAAAATTAAAATCTCTTTTTTTATTTCTTTAGTGGTCAGCCCCTTGCTTAGTCACCAAGCAAGACTTGGCCAACCACATCTTGGACACCAAGATGGGCTTAGTCGGCCCCTTGCTTGGGCACGAAGCAAGGATGTGGCCAACCCCTAGCTTGGGTAAGAAGCTGGACTTTGGGTGGATAAAAAGGCTTTTAATAAGAGGCTACAATAGGGACCTTGAGGGGGAATTGGTTTTGGCCTCCTGATGGACTTGAGCTTCCTGTGTTCGACTCAAACACCCAACTCAAGTTCATCAATAATAACTCATACCACTAAAGAGTCATTATTGAACTACTGCACCAATCTCATATTACATTATGAGCTCCTTCTTATCATGAGTGTATTAGTCTCCCTGTGTTTAAGATATCGAATGTCCATTAATTAAATGAGTTACTGACAATCCACTTAATTAATATCTAGCTCCAAGAGTAGTACCACTCAACTTCATTATCATGCCAGACTAAGTCCACCTGCAGGGTTTACATGATAATCCTTATGCGCTCCTCAATGGGACATCATCAACCTAGATAACTAGGGCACAGTTTCCTTCTATAATCAACAACACACCATATAAATAATATTATTTCCCAGCTTATCGGGCCTATTGATCTAACGAATAAATCTCACCCATTGATAAATTAAAGAAATAAATACTAAGTATATGTACTTATTATTATATCGAGATTAAGAGTACGCACATCCATAATAACAGAGGTTCTGTTGTTTTATGTAGTTAGTATAAAAAGAAACAACCTCAAATGGTCCTGCTCAATACACATATAGTGTAATAGTATAATTTTATTGTTAAGATAAACTAGTACCAAATTACACTACAACCATTCCAATGGTTTGTCCCAATCCATCTTGGTTGTGAGCTTCTATTTATAATTTATAAGGAGCTGATAACATGATCTTCTGTGTGACACCACACACCATGTTATCTACAATATAAATTAAATGGACAACTATATTTTACTAAATGTAGACATTTGACCAATGTGATTCTCATTTCAAAATAAATGTTCATACAAAAAGCTAGGCTTTGAGTATACATCCTAACAATCTCCCACTTATACTAAAAGACTATGCTGTCATATATGCTGCCATACATCTGATTCTCATCCCCTCAACATGCCCATCAAAAGCTCTCACCTGAAGGGCCTAAGTAAAAGGATCTACTAGGTTATCTACTGATGCTATCTTGGCGATGACAACTTCTCCTCGGTTTACGATGTCTCGTATCAGGTGGTACTTGCGCTCTATATGTTTACTTGCCTTATGGGCTCATGGTTCCTTCGAGTTTGCAACTGCACCGCTATTATCACAATAAATTGTGATGATTTTGGGCAAATCAGGAATCACATCTAAGTCCATTAGGAAGTTCCTAAGCCATACAGCTTCTTTGGCTGCCTCAGAGGCTGCCACATACTCAGCTTCCATGGTTGAGTCTGAAACGCATTTCTTCTTAACACTCCTCCATGCAATGGCTCCACCTCCTAAAGTAAACATATAGCCTGACGTAGACTTACCATTGTCCATATCTGATTGGAAATCCGAATCTGTGTAACCCACAGGGAGCAAATCATCTTCTTGGTAAACTAGCATATAATCTCTAGTCCTTCTCAGGTACTTTAATATATGCTTTACAGCAGTCCAATGTCCTTGTCCAGGGTTACTTTGGTATCTTCTAACCATGCCCACGATAAAATAGATATCCGGTCTCGTACACAGCATTGCATACATTAGGCTTCCCACAGCCGAAGCATAAGGAACTGCCTTCATGTCCTCTATCTCCTTTGATGTTTTAGGACACATCTCTTTAGATAAAGGTACTCCATGTCGAAAAGGTAGAAAACCTTTCTTGGAGTTTTGCATGCTAAAACGAGTTAGGATAGTATCGATGTATGAAGTTTGGGATAAACACAACATTCTTTTCTTGTAATCCCTTATTACTTTAATCCCAAGAATATGTCCACATTCTCCCAAATCCTTCATATCAAACTGTGTGAACAACTATACCCTTACGTCTGACAACACTTTAACGTTGTCAAAAAGGGGGAGATTGTTGGTGCAATATCCCTTAGGTCAAGATTGACTGAGTTGACCAAGCTTGAGTCTTGGTCATAGTTTCGATGTTTGACAATACATGGACAATGCAGGTGCAGTTGTTCATGTGGGGAGATTCTGATCAGGGACTGATCAGTGTGGATGAAGAAGAGTCAAGTAGGTTACCTGACTGGGAAGTCCTAACTGGAAGGTTAGGCAGATCAGATGGAAAGCCCTAGTGAGTGAAGCTAGGCAGATGGAAAGCCCTAGTGAGTGAAGCGAGGAAGATGGAAAACCCTAGTGAGTGAAGCTAGGTGAAAGTCCTGGTGAGTGAAGCCAGGCAAGGGAAAATCCAGATGGATCAAGGATGATCGGACATCTGGTGTTGGGAAGTCCAAGTAGGTCAAAGGATTGACTGGATACTTGGCACGAGAAAATTCAGATGGGTCAAGGTTGACCAGACATTTGGTGGAAGTCTTGGTAGGTCAAGGGAGTGACCGGATACTTGGCACGAAGAGAAAAGTCCAAGTGGGTCAAAGGGATTGACCGGACACTTGGTGGGGAGTCCAGCCAGGTCAAAGGAGTGACCAGATGCTAGGCATAATGTACCAACAGGTCAAGGTTGACCAGATGTTGGTTTGAGAGGTTTGGGACTTGATTTTGGATAAAAACCAAGAGTTGGATCGATCAGTGGATCGATCCAGGCTTTTCCCAGCGAACAGAAAACCTCTGGATCGATTGGGATGCTGCTGCTTCGTACGATAAGCGCTGGATAGATCCGTGGATCGATCCAGGTGTGTTTCCAAGAGCACAGAGGTGCTCTGAATCGATCCACTGATCGATCCAAAGCCTCCCCGATCGATTGGGAGTTTTCGAATCGATCGGGATCCGACCGTTGCGTCGTATTTGAGCTGCAGGCGGGCGTCTCCTTCAGAAAAGCACTACTGGTTCATCTCAGATCTCTCGCCAGCTCCTCCACAGCACTCTCAAAGATCAGATCGCCAGTTCTTGAAGGATCTTGGAGGTTTTCCAAGTCAAGAGGCGGATCAAAGACAAGAAGAGAAGCTAGGGCTAGGGTTTTCTGTACTCATTGTAAGCTTTGCACTTGTATTTTGTTTCCCTTTCCTTCTTCTTGTATTGAGAGTCTTGTCGGGCTTCTCCGCCTTCGGTAGTTACCGAAAAGGAGGGTTTTATTAGTGGAGGGTGCGTGAGTAGGTGTGGATCCTTGGACTAGTCACCTCTTGTGAGGTGGATACCAAGTAAATCAACCTTGTCAGCGTTGTGTGGTTTGTTTCTTGTATTTCCGCTGCACATCTTTGAAGAAACAAGCAACGACGAGCACCTAGCACGCGACGAGCTATTCACCCCCCCCCTCTAGCTACTTTTCGGTCCCAACAACTAGGATACAGTTTCCTTCTATAATCAACAACACACCATATAAATAATATTATTTCCCAGCTTATCGGGCCTATTGATTTAACGAATAAATCTCACCCATCGATAAATTAAAGAAATAAATACTAAGTATATGTACTTATTATTATATCGGGATTAAGAGTACGCGCATCCATAATAACAGAGGTCCTGTTCTTTTATGCAGTCAGTATAAAAAGAAACAACCTCAAATGGTCCTGCTCAATACACATATAGTGTAATAGTGTAATTTTATTGTTAAGATAAACTAGTACCAAATTACACTACAACCATTCCAATGGTTTGTCCCAATCCATCTTGGTTGTAAGCTTCTATTTATAATTTATAAGGAGCTGATAACATGATCTTCTGTGTGACACCACACACCATATTATCTACAATATAAATTAAATGGACAACTGCATTTTACTAAATGTAGACATTTGACCAATGTGATTCTCATTTCAAAATAAATGTTCATACAAAAGCTAGACTTTTAGTATACATCATAACACCTGGCAATTCTCAAAACAATCTGGCCATGAGCTACTACTGCAGGGATTCAACATGACTATATCTGTAAAATAATATTATAACACATAATCATGTCAAATAATATTTAAATCAGAATAATAATGTATTAAATGGTAGAATTAAAGAGATTGACATGTAAAATATAATCACCTCAGAATAACTGAATTATCAACTAGAATCCTTAAGTTTCAATATAATGTCATCAAGTCAATATGAATTATTAACATTAATAGTTTGTAAGTCTTCATCGATGGATTCTAGTACATCTAGCTCATTACTACTAGACATTTCTCCATCATCTATTTTCTCATAATGACATTGACATCTATAAGTAATTGGGATGTGGATTGAATTTGTGTATCAACTGAATGTATCTCCACTTTCTCATTTTAAAATGTATCATGATTTTGGGCCATGATGGAGTTTAACATTTCTATGATCGAGTGAGGCTTTATTCAACAAACTGATATCCATTCACTAGATCTTCTCTTCGTTGGATATTCATGATATAAAACTTGATCAACTTGTATTGAAGGATTCAAACTTGTTGAATCTTTTGTTTGCATGAACCTCAACTAAATTGTAGTTGAAATTTATTCTGATCCTTGTTCTTAGATTTAGATCATACTAAGAATATTTGAATAATACTAATTTTTTTATGGGTAATGCAAGATATTCATTTTCAATGATTTCATCAAGTCTACCATAATAATCAAATTTACTATTATCTGTAGATCCTTTTACACAAACACCTGAATTATAAGTAAGGTCATGTGAATCATGTTGTGTCACTTAAAATTTGAAGTCATTAATATAGAAACCAAAGTAGACTCTAATGTTATAGAGGGGTCTTGATGCAATATCCATTATCCTTTGATCTTGCACATTTGAGAGTCTACAGTCCTTCACCTAGACAAGTAGTTATAATATAAATTATCGATTATAATACACTTGAAAATTTGAAATTAATATCTAACTTATGTAGATTTGAAACCAGAATACAAATTCTATGTTTAACTTTTGCTCTACCTCACTTGCTCCTATTGATGGATTCAATATTTATAGTTGTTGTTTGTATAAGCTGTTAAGGAAAACATACCTAAAAACTATGGTATAACAATCAAACATAGCGGGATATATGTCTCAATATAGACATTAACTCACTTTATGTAGGGTTTAATCTCGTCATAGTTCATGAGTATGTGTATTCCTGTAACATTGTATTCTTTTTCATTTAACCATCTACAAATAGATTCACTCATTGACTTACTAGGACACTTAAAAATAGAATGCATCTCTGGGTATATTGGTTGAGTATCATTAGAATTTTTAAGGCACTTGCGATGTCTAGTTTTCACATTATGAGCAAAATAATATAAGCAGAAAGAAGATGCATCTTCAACTAGATAAGGATTGCATTTTGACCTCTATACTCTTGTTTTGTTATGAACATTATTCATTAATCTCTTCAGAAATTGTTTAAATGAATACATCCATCAATACTGTAAAGGACTAGCTAGTCATATCTCATATTGTAAATGAATAGGTAGATGTTCCATTGAATAAAAAAAGCTGTATGGAAATATGCGCTCAAGTTTACATAGTATCAGAGGTATTTCTATTTCTAGCCAAAGCATTTTCATTATCATAATAACCCTCGATGTCAAATCTCTGAAAAATAAACTTAATTCTATAAGTGCTTGCCAAATATTGTTAGGAAGTAGTTCATAGAAATCTATTGGAATAAGTGTTTGCATGAACACGTGACAGTCATGACTCTTCATTCCAAACATTTTTAATTTGTTCATTCCGCACATCAAGTCATATTCAAGGCATACCCATCAAGGAATTTAACTTCTTTCAACCAACTACACAATATCTGCTTACTTTATTTCTTTGCCCAATGTATAATAAGCCTTTAGAAATTTATTGGTTATTTCATTCTGATACAACTCAAGTCTGTTAACTAATTGTTACAATTCCTCATGTGATTTTGCTATAATTTTAGTTTTTCCCATAATATTCATCACAATATTGAAAATATTATCGAAAAAAATTCTTCTCTACATGAATCACATCTATATTATTGTTGGTGCAATATTCCCTAGGTCAAGGTTGACCTGGTTGACTGAGCTTGAATTGAGTCAAGTTTGAGTCTTGATGTTTGAGTTTCGATGTTTGACAATACATGTAGACAACACATGAAGATTGTAGGTGCAATTGATCATGTGGAGAGATTGTGAAGGAGAGTCAAGTAGGTCAAGGCTGACTGGATACTTGACTGAAAGTCTTGGTGAGTGAAGCCAGGCGGTTGGAAGTCTTGGTGAGTGAAGCCAGGCAGTTGGAAGTCCTGGTGAGTGAAGTTAGGTGAAAGTCCTGGTGAGTGAAGCCAAGCAGTTGGGAAATCCTAGTGAGTGGAGCTAGGTGAAAGTCCTGGTGAGTGAAGCCAGACAGTTGGAAGTCCTGGTGAGTGAAGCCAGGTAGATGGGAAGCCCTAATGAGTGAAGCTAGGCCATGGAAAGACCTGGTGAGTGGAGCCAGTCACGAGGAAATTCAAATGGGTCAAGGTTGACCAGACATCTGGTGGAAAGTTCAAGTAGGTCAAAGGGATTGACCGGTACTTGGCACGAGGAGAAAAGTCCAAGTGGGTCAAAAGGATTGACCAGACACTTGGTGAGGGAGTCCTAGCAGGTCAAGGGTGACCGGATGCTAGGCATGATGGACTAACAGGTCATGGCTGACCAGATGTTGGTTTAGGTGGCTTTAGACTTGATTTTAGGTGAAATCATGAGCTAGATCGATCAGCCGATCGATTGGCTCATGCCCAATCGATCGGCTGATCGATTGGGCGAGTCTTCGCGACAAGCCTCCTCCCAATTGATCAGTGGATCGATTGGGAGAAGTGCGTGATCACACAGAACAACTCTAGATCGATCGATTGATCGATCCAGAGCCCCCAATCGATTGGTGGATCGATTGGGAGGTGCGATTTCGCGCGATGGGACCTGGATCGATCTGCCAATCGATCCAGGCAATTCCTAGGAGCACAGAGGCGCTCTGGATTGATCGACCGATCGATCCAAAGCCTCCCCAATCGATTGGGATCAATCCAATCGATTGGGATTCAACCGTTAGCGTCGTATTTAGCCATGGGAGAGTGATTCTCTCAGTAGAACTTCCACGGATCTGATTCTTTCACTACACAAATCTTCACAGCAGTTCTCCACAGCTCTCATGCCAGATATTGAAGGTTCTTGGAGGCTTGTGCTGGTGCACGTCCAAGTCAAGAGGTGAGGAAGAAGCTAGGGTTAGGGTTCCTTGTGCATATCTTGTAAGCTTTTGCTTGTATTATATCTCCCTTCCCTTTCTTCTTGTACTATGAGCTTGTAGGGCTTCTTCGCCTTCGGTAGTTACCGAAAAGGAGTGTTTGTATAGTGGAGGGTGCGTGAGTGTGTGGATCCTTGGATTCGTCACCTCTTCTTGAGGTGGATACCAAGTAAATCCCTAGTGTTAGCGTTGAGTGTTGTTTCTTTGTATTTTCCGCTGCACATCATCTCAAGAAACAAGCAACAACGAGCACGAGATCGTGTCGAGCTATTCACCCCCCTCCCCCTCTAGCTACATTTCGGTCCCAACAAGTTGTATCAGAGCGAGGTTGCTCTTCACTGGAATCATCGCCGGAAGGGGCAACAAGGCTAGAGGGTGAAGAAGTTGGAGCAAAATTCTACAAGTCGAAGACTTCATCAAAAGGCTCAACTTCAAGATGGAATTCCAAGATGGACTTGGATTTGATACAAGGGTGCCTCCACCGTTCACAATGACAAGCTTCGATTCTTGGAAATCAAGAATCTAGAATTTTCTTATGATGGAGATAGAGCAATGGTTTGCTCTCATGGAAGGCTTCAAGGCTCCAAGAAATTCAAAGGGAAAAATCCTCAAAAAGAGCAAATGGAGCCAAGAACAAACTCAAAGGTGCAAGGCGAATGACAAGGTAACCAAATTATTGGTTAATTTATTGCCAAGTACCATTCTTTGCAAAATTGGAGAATTTGAAGATGCAAAGGAATTGTGGAGCAAGTTGGCCAAACTTCATGAAGAACCCTCCACTGTACCAAATCAAGATAAATTCAAAGAGGGCAACTCATTGGAGCGAGACCAAGAGCAAGAGGACTCCGAAGTTGAGAGATGCTCAACTTCTGAAGAAGAAGAAGTCCAAGAAGCCTCATCTTCAAAGGAATGCAATGCAAAGAGCAAAGAGGGAGCATACTCTTTGTTCCGTGTACAAGATGAAGATGATGAAGCCTCCACCTCTAGGATTGAGGGGGAGCGATTTTTGTTGACACCGGTTCAAGAAGAAAAAGAAGTCTCTACATCTGGGTCAAGAGAAGAAGAGGATGAAGAAGCTTCCACCTCCACAAGTCGAGTCAAATCTATTGGAGGAGCATCATTGTCGGAACAAGAGGAAATTTCTACCTCCGGATCAAAAGGAGAATATGTCATCTATATACATGAAGGTATAAATATTTCAAATAAAAATAAACAATATATCATATGTTTTGAATGTAGGGAACATGAACACTACAAGAGCAAGTGCCCTAAATTGGCCAAGAAGAAAGGCCAAGTGGCACCAAAGGGCAAGGAGAAGCCCATAGAGACTGCTCCCGGAACAAAGAAGAGCAAGGAGCACATTGTGTGTTTTCTTGCAATCAAAGGGGACACTATCGAAGTCAATATCCCAAGGGGAAGAAAGTGGTCAAGGCTCAAGGAGGAAGCACAACTCAAGGGGGAGCCTCCAAGGTAAAACGAAAGGTATCATTTATAAAGCCTACCCCTTTAAATAATGGTAAAAAGCATGCTAATTCAAATTTTTATTATTTTAATGCTATTTACCATAAAAATAGGGAGCATGATAGCTTTAAGGAAAAACATATGGCTCTCCATGCTAAGACTACCACATCTAGGGTTAGGAAGGTAGGTAAAATGTTAGGCAATAACACTAAGGACCATAGTTATAAGCCTAGAAATAAAAATGTTCAAGGAGTTAAAGAAAAATCAAAATCTAGGGATTTATTGGAAGAAAATCAAGTCTTGAGGTCAAGGCTTGATAAAATGGAAAATATCCTAAAAGGACAAAATGAGCAAAACCTAGGTTTAGCACTACAAGGGTCATCCAAGGGCCATAAGGGTTTGGGATACAAACCTAAAACTAAAAAAGATGTGCCTTCGTATCATATGGTTCCATATAATTATGGAACCAACCCTAGGTCAAATGGTCAAGTCAAAAATACTAGGAATGTTATTCCTAAGAGTATTTTTGCAACAAACGTGACAAAGACTTCTAAGAAGTCTAAGAAAGTCACTAAGAATGTCACAAGGGAAGAAAACCCTAGAGTCGACCTAGAGAAAGTGACCAAGGCTTCTAAGAAGCCAAACAAGGTCACTAGGAAGGTATCTAGGGAAGTTATCCCTAGTGAATACCTAGAGCATCCAAGGAGCACCAATAGGTTTTGGGTTCCTAGGAGCATTTTCTCTACCCCTTATATGGGTTAGAGGGTGTCAATTTCGATTAGAAGGGTAGTTAACCCTTCTTTGATGAAGTTGACACTCGGAGAGCATTTTCAAGGTTATTATTAACCTTTGAAAATGAAAAGGATTTTGATTTACTCTTGAAATGAGTAAAATGTACCATGAATTGAGAAAATTGATTTTAAATTAAATTGACACATTTAGGAAAGTCATAAGAACTACCTAGTTGGGATTGTGGTATGTTCTTAGGAATTAAAAGTAACTTAAGCCTTAACTTAATTTGTTACTCTTTAAAAGAGTAATTTGTGCCAAAAATTTGAGGAATATGCTTAATTTAATTGGCACAAAATTAGGAAAATCAAAAGAAATGTCAAAATTGAATTTTGGTATTTTCTTGAGAAATAGTGGGCAATCTAGGTTTTAAATTTTAATTTAGCTAAGAATTAAGGATACTAAGATAGATAATCTAGGTATTTCATTTATGCTAATTTACCATGCGTTGTTTGCTCATCATATGCCATGACATCATATTTTGCATTCATGTTTTATTATGAAAAATACAAAAATATCATGTCATGTCATACATACATCATTTAGTCATAGAAAATTTTCTTTTGAAAATTATTTATCCTTGATGTATGCCATAACACATCATGCATTGTTTTTAATTCCTTGCAAACTAAGGACAAATGATATTCATTAACAAGTAACATCCTTGGTGGATGTTCCTAACCTCAAAATGCCTAGATAGATATGCATGATCCCTAGATTAGGGAAAAACCAAAGTTTACATCTCATTAAGAACTATAAGGTGACTTGTATGTGGTTTCGTACACATTAAATACAAGTGAGATGTTAGGATGATGAACAAAACTCAAGATGCTGATTTAGTGCATTCTTTTAAGTTTTAAGTTCATCAAAACTCATAGTTATGTGTTTTCCAATCATTGGGAGAGCTAATGTACAAGTCATGTGCATTGAGCCCAAAGAATATGGTTGGAAATTGGTTTTGAAAATGATTTTAAATATCTTTTGGAAAGCCTTGATGAAGGCTATCTTTTGATAGTAATCATCATTGAATAGTTGAGCACAAACTTGAAAGAAAACACTAAAGCTTTTACAAGTTTGGAAGTTTGTGCCAATCTTTGAAAATAGAAAGTATTTTCATAGAAAGCTATTTTTCCTTGATAGTATATACCCTAAGGAATGTCTACATGAATTTTCGAGATTTTTCTATTTTTGTAGAATTTTAGGGGAGTTTCTGAAATTCACTGAAATAAATTTCAATTTTTCAGAACTCCAATCGATCACCCGATCGATTGGAGTGCCTCAATTGATCGAGCGATTGATTGAGAAGGATTTTTCCCGCGAGCAGAAGCTCGCTGGATCGATCAGCCGATCGATCCACGCAGTCTGAATCGATCAGTGGATCAATTCAACAGGGTTCAATCGATTGGGACCCAACTCCAATCGATTGGGGATACTGATTTTGATTGGGAAAGCCTGATTTTAGCATTTTGGAACCATCTTTAGTCTATAAAACCATTCTTAACCCCTCAAAACACATTTGTATACATTTAAGGGGAGTTTTCATGATGAAAACAAGGATGAATTGGTTACGGAAGACTAAGTAGAGGTTTAAGTTGAGGTTTGTTTTCAATATTAAATTTTTGAACCTCAAAACCTCTAAATTTGGGTTTCCTATATGTTTAGGGATTCCAAGTCATTGTTGGTGCAATGACAGAAGTTACGACCATGTCTTTAGGGGGAGTTACTCTTTAAGGACATGAAAATTATTTTTCATACACCTTGGAAGATGGTTAACCTTCTTTAGTGAAAATGCTCAAGGTTGGGCATTTGAATACAATGGAGAGTGGATATCTTCATTGTTTAGGTGGTCAATGCTCAAGGATGAGCATGTGATGAAAATGAAAGGTATGAGACTTTCATTTTAATCGTGTATGAATATACCAGGTGGTATATGCTCAAGGTTGAGCGTTAAGAATAATGAAGGGTATGGGACCTTCGTTATTGTGTTGTGAGCAACAAGTGAAGTTGTGAACAACGTTGGGTAACTCTTCAGGGGGAGAGTTTTTGATGTGTGCCAATAGGGGGAGAATGTAGGGTTTAAGTTAGATCTTCATTACCTAAGAGGGAGTTTGCCCTCTAGAAAAGGAGGAGAAAGAAGGGAATCCTCATTCTTATTGGCATGAAGGAGGTTCAGGCTATGAGATTAGCCTAACATAAAGAAGGTATTGTCAAACATCAAAAAGGAGGAGATTGTTGGTGCAATATTGTTAGTTAGAGCCCTAGAGTCAATCATTTGATGATTGTATTATGGACTTGTTGTATCATATTCTTATAAATAAATAAAGGCATTTATTGTTTTGGTTATTATACATACTTGTATTGGTGCCAAATAAACTAAGTATAATAGCGTCCTTGAGTAGAAGGTTCTCACCTATATCAATCGGTTAGTTGAACTGATAGTGAGATAATATAGGGAACACTACTCTTAATCATTCCTAGTCGAGTGTTAACATTCAGGGACAATGTTAATGTAATAAGACTAGCATTCAGGTCAACTCGATGACTTGATATCACAAGTCATGGATATAGAGATATCAAGTAGACACATGGGTATGCATTGGAGAATGTATACTGAATGACCCGCCATGAGAAAATATCATGGATCGTTATATGAGTATCATATACTTTCTCATGTGACTATTAGTGTGACTACTAGTCTTTAGACCTGAAGTCACCATGGATCCCTACATAAGGAGTTATGTACTTTGGCTTCGTCAAACGTCACCCGTAACTGGGTGGACTATAAAGGCGATTACTGGGTATGTAACGAATTATGCAGAGGGATGTGAGTGATGTAGATGGGATCTATCCCTCCTATATGACGGGAGAGACATCGATATTCTTGATAGAGTGAGACCACGAAGTGCATGGCCATGCCCAAATGAGTCAATATGAGATATTGAGCTCATTTGATTTAGTGAGTCTACTTGGAATTCAAGATTTAGATTGATTAGAGGATGACACGGTCTATGCCTCACATTGATCAATCTAGATGTCTAAGATAGAAGGACACTTGTCATATATTGTGAGGAGTCACAATTAGTAGTCACAAGGTGATGTTGGATCTCAACATTCTTGTAACATTGGGTAGTAATGATGTGTTGCTAGATACCGCTCATTACTTATGCCCCTAAATGGGTTTAGGGGCATTGCCAACGCTACAAGAACCTATAGGGTCACACACTAAGGACAATTAGATGGAGATTAGGTTCATATGATGAACCAAGAGGATTAGATTCATTTGATGAATCAAATTGGATTAAGAGTAATCCTAATTGGGCTAATTGAGTTGGACTCAAGTTGATTCATGTGTTCAATGAGTCTAATTTAGATTATGACTCATTGAATCAATTTAATTAAATGAATTAGATTCATTATATTAAATTGGCTTGAATTAAATGGTTGGATTAGATCAACCATGAGAGAGATTAAGTCAAGTTTGACTTGACTTGAGAGGAAGATGAAGAGTCAAGTTTGACTTGAATTTATGCCACCTCATTGGTGAGTTGACATTGAGTGGGCCAATGATGATGCTCCACATCATCATGATTGCTTAAATGGGATGTCACCTTATGGGAGTTACCAAGAGTTGTGACTCTTGGCATTCCATGGAGGTTACACATCCTCTTAATGTGGTCGGCCACATCAATTGGAGGAATAAGTTTCATTTTGTGAGTAATTCTCATTTATTCCATCATCTTCTTCCTTGCTCCATTTTTCTCTCCCTCTCCTCTCCATTGCCGAGACCTTCTTGGAGTGCTAGCACACTCAAAGGTTCTCCTTTTATCGAGTTGTTCGTGTGGATACGCATAGAGAGTTGTCTACCTTGACAACTTGAGATCCGGCATCTCCTTGGACAAGCGGGATACGAAAAGGGCACGCATCGAAGGTATAAAAGGTTTCCCCTTTGTAGATCTACTGTAGATCTAAGTTTTGAAACTTGTATATTTATTTTCTTGCACGGATCCGGTGGGGGGCTTTGACGAAAAAGTGATTTTCGAAAACCCAACAATGGTATCGAGCCACGCAAAGACTTGTACGAGTTTATTTTGACTTTTATGAAAATATAGCTTCTGTGATTTTCTGTAAATTTAGGTTTTTCTAGTTTTATGGGTAATTTTCGAAGCACAAGTGTTTCTCAAGTTGTAGGCTTCGCTACCTGAAGATTTTTCCAACGACTTGGTCCCCAAATCATTTTGGGACAGCCGGCTAAGGTGCTGTAGGATTGCTAAGGAACCTCGCGATGGTTAGATCGCAACGATTGCCCCCGAAACCGCTAAACGGGACCGCTGGGAAATTTTACTCGTAAAAATTTTAAAAATTAGTATTAAAATTGCAGAAAATTATAGAAAATACATAATTTAGAATTATGTATAATTTTTGATAGTCATGGCCCAAAAGTGGATTGGAATAAATGTGTTGTAATTCATAATACGGCCTGCGTGCCGTGATGTGATGTCGACCTGCGCGTCGTGCCTTTCTCTTTTATTCTTGTTGTAAATTAGTTTAGACTCGAATGTAACTCGAGTTTCAAAATTGTAATGTACAAAATTGGAGCTGTGGAAGGTCCACACGAGACGGAATTACGAGGAGGGAGCGAGCAACACAAGGTGGTCAAAGGGAGAAGCTTGAGAAGTTGTTGACCTTAGGTTGACCATCCGATCTTCTCATTGGCTTGAGAAGATCGTAGTAGGGCCATGACTAAATCACAAATTAATTTAATTAATTGCTTGTGTATATGTGATGCATGATTAAGTAATTAATTAGTGCCTAACGATTAGATTAGATCTAAGTCGTGCACATGATGCACCCCACGATTAGATTAGATCTATATCGAGTATATGATACGCATCATCGTTTAGATTAGATCTAAATCACATCAACTCTAATGCCTACCGTGCCGTGATACCTATCACTACCTCGATCACATGTGTTGTTGAATCTACCAAAGCAGAGCAATACATATTATCTTGGTAGGGTACGGAGGGACAATTTTGGTCCCGCTTATCAACGCATCGGCGAATACAAACTCAATTAGATTGAGTATTCCTAGTTAACTCGGTTGGATCGAGTACAACTATAGGCATATTTCCAACGGTTGGAATATAGGACATAATCACATTTATATTAATTCTTGGGCGTATTAGCCAAAGCTAACTCGAGTTTTAATATAAATGCGGATTTCGATCCTATAAACAAGAGTTACATAGAGATGTAATTGGTAATTAGTTATCTACCGATCATACTAAGTCTTGGGCGTATTAGCCAAAGCTAACTCAAGGGTTAGTATGATATGGATCTTGTCCCACATGAATTATAGAATTCAGTGGTAGCATCATTTAGTTAAAGGCCTAATTAAATGATTTAAAAGAATATGATATTTATTTTCTGTATTTTTCTGTTGTAGATAACCATGACGTCGAATACGAACTCCTTCTCCCTGCGTTCAGTCCTTGAGAAGGACAAGCTCAATGGAGCAAATTTCCTGGACTGGTACAGGAACTTGAGAATAGTTCTCACCCAGGAACGTAAACTATACGTTCTCTGCCAATGCCACGCGAGCAGATAAAGATGCTTACAAGAAGCATCAAGATGACGCATTAGATGTGTCCTGTCTAATGCTCGCGACCATGAACTCTGAGCTTCAGAAGCAACACGAGTTAATGGGCGCTTACGATATGGTTGAACATCTTCGTCAACTATATCAATGACAAGCGAGACATGAGAGATTTGAGATCTCAAGGGCACTGTTTCAGTGCAAGATGTCAGATGGGGCTCCCGTAGGCCCATATGTACTCAAAATGATTGGGTACATAGAAAACCTACAGAGGTTGGGATTCCTGCTTGGCCAAGAGCTAGCCACTGTCCTGATCATGCAATCCTTGCCGGATATCTATAGTCAGTTTGTTCTAAACGCCGAGCTGCTTAGCATGTTAAGAACTGCTGAGCTGAACCTTAAGAAGGCAAAGCCCCACTCTGTTCTGATGGTTCAGAAACACAAGGGCAAGGGCAAGCCCAAAGGCAAAGGAAAGTCCCAAGCCAAGGGCAAAGGCAAGGCACTGAAGCCTAAAGGAGGGGTCGCCAAGGATGCTACTTGCTTCCACTGGAAGAGGAACTGCAAGGTGTACCTGGAAGATCTTAAGAAGAAGCGAAGTGAGACTTCCACTTCAGGTATATATGTTATAGAAGTCAATCTATCTATTTCTTCATCATGGGTATTAGATACCGGATGTGTATCTCACATTTGTACTAATGTGCAGGCGCTGAGAAATAGCAGGGCATTGGCGAAGGACGTACTGCTGTTGCTGTAGGGACTTATTTTCTATCTCTGCCCTCTGAGCTTGTATTAGAGTTGGATGATTGTTGTTATGTGCATGCATTAACTAAGAACATAATTTCTGTTTCTTGTTTGGACAAGAAAGGATTCTCTTTTATAATTAAGGACAAATGTTGTTCTGTTTATTTAAAAGATATGTTCTATTGTAGTGCACCTCTGATGAACGGACTCTACATTCTAGACCTTGAAAGCCCTATCTATAACATAAATACCAAGAGGTTCAAGTCAAATGACGTGAACCAAACCTATCTCTGGAATTGTCGCTTAGGTCATATAAATGACAAGCGCATATCCCAGCTCCATAAGGATGGTTTGCTAGACTCATTTGATTTTGAATCTTATGAGACGTGCGAGTCATGCCTACTAGGCAAGATGACCAAGACTCCCTTTAGTGGACATAGCGAAAGAGCGACTGATTTGTTAGAACTCATACATAGTGATGTATGTGACCCTTTCAATGTCGTTGCTAGAGGCGGTTATAGGTACTTCATCACATTTACTGATGACTTCAGTAGATATGGTTATGTGTACTTGATGACACATAAGTCAAAATCCTTTGAAAAGTTCAAAGAATTCAAGAATGAAGTACAGAACCATTAAGATACTTCGATCAGATCGAGGTGGAGAATACCTTAGCCATGAGTTTCATGACTACCTAGCTGAGTGTGGGATTCTATCCCAACTCACTCCTCCTGGAACACCACAGTGGAATGGTGTATCCGAAAGGAGGAATCGTACCCTATTAGATATGGTACGATCTATGATGAGTGATCTTCCGACATACCTTTAGGGCTATGCTCTAGACACGACAGTTTTTACTCAACCGAGTTCCATCCAAGGCCGTGATAAATACACCATATAGGATATGGACAGATGCCAGTGTCTTTCATGAGGATTTGGGGTTGTGAGGCTTACGTTCGACGTCAAGTCTGGCAAGTTAGGACCCAAATCCGAAAAGTGCTATTTTATTGGATATCCCAAAGAAACTAAGGGATATTATTTCTACATTCCCAAGAATAGTTATTTCTAGAAAGGGACTTTGTTTCTAGAAAGACAGATCTTGAAGAAGTTCAAGATGCGAACAATAGCACTGAAGTTGAACTGGAACCACAAGGTGTTGTGGATGATGTTGTTCCACAAGGATTTGAGGAACAACAGCCCGTTCAAGTAGACATACCTCTTCGCAGGTCTGATAGGGTACGTCGTCAGCCTGAGAGATACTCATTTCTCTTGTCTGACCATGATGACGTTGTGCTCATAGATGATGAGCCTACCACCTATCAGGAAGCTGTGATGAGACCAGATTCCGAGAAATGACTAGAGGCCATGAGATCTGAGATGGAATCCATGTACGCCAACCAAGTATGGACTTTGGTTGATCCACCTGAAGGGGTAAAACCCATTGGGTGTAAGTGGGTCTTTAAGAGAAAGATTGACATGGATGGACTTATCTATAAGGGTCGCTTGGTAGCTAAAGGTTTCAAGCAAATTCATGGTATTGACTATGATGAAACCTTTTCTCCAGTAGCGATGTTTAAGTCCATTCGGATCATGCTTGCTATTGCAGCTTACCATGACTATGAGATATGACAGATGGATGTCAAAACCGCATTTCTGAATGGAAACCTACTCAAGGATGTGTACATGACACAACCTGAGGGTTTTGTAGATCCACAGCATACTAGCAGAGTATGCAAGCTGCATAGGTCCATTTATGGACTAAAGCAAGCTTCTCAGAGCTGGAATCTTCGATTCGATGATGCAATCAAATAGTTTGATTTCATCAAGAATGAAGATAAACCTTGTGTCTACAAGAAAGTTGTAGGGGATATAGTTGTCTTCCTCATATTGTATGTGGATGACATACTACTCATTGGGAAGGACATCCCTTTGCTTCAGTCTGTCAAGACCTGGCTAGGGAGTTGCTTCTCAATGAAGGACTTAGGTGAGACATCCCGCATTCTAGGGATACAGATCTATAGAGATTGCTTGGCCTAAGTCAGAGTACATATATTGACAAGGTAATCCTTCGGTTTGCCATGCAGAACTCCAAGAAGGGATTTCTGTCGATGTCACATGGCGTGAGTCTTTCGAAGACTTAAGGTCTCTCTTCTAGAGAGGAGAGAGACCGCATGGATCAGATCCCTTATGCCTCAGCCATAGGATCTATCATGTACGCCATGCTATGTACTCGACCTGATGTCTCGTATACTTTGAGCATGCCGAGCAGATACCAGTCAGATCCAGGTGAAAGTCATTGGATAGCGGTCAAGAATATTCTTAAGTACTTAAGAAGGACTAAAGAATATTTCTTGATATTTGAAGGCAATGATGAGCTAGTTGTAAAGGGTTACAGTGATGCTAGCTTCCAGACCGACCAGGATGATTATCGATCGCAGTCAGGGTTCGTATTTTACATTAATGGTGGTGCTGTGAGCTGGAAGAGTTCGAAGCAGGACACAATAGTTGATTCTACGACAGAGGCCGAGTACATTGCTGCATCAGAGGCAGCAAAGGAGGAAGTTTGGATCCGCAAGTTCATCACTGAACTTGGGGTGGTTCCCAGTATCGCTGACCCTATTGAGCTCTATTGTGACAACAATGAAGCTATATCACAGGCGAAGGAACCTCGCTCACACCGGCGGACCAAACACATACTACGGTGCTTCCATCTCATTCGAGAGATTATCGAGAGAGGAAATGTGAAGATATGCAGAGTACCAACAGAGGCTAACATCGCAGATCCCTTGACCAAGGCTTTGGCACAGAGGAAGCATGATGGTCACACTAGGTCATTGGGGCTTAGAGCCTACACTGATTGGCACTAGTGCTAGTGGGAGATTGTTAGTTAGAGCCCTAGAGCCAATCATTTGACAATTGTATTATGGACTTGTTGTATCATATTCTTATAAATAAATAAAGGCATTTATTGTTTTGGTTATTATACTTACTTGTATTAGTGTCAAATAAACTAAGTATAATAGCGTCCTTGAGTAGAAGGTTCTCACCTATATCAATCGGTTAGTTGAACCGATAGTGAGATGATATAGGGAACACTACTCTTAATAATTTCTAGTCGAGTGTTAACATTCAGGGACAATGTTAATGCAATAAGACTAGCATGTAGGTCAACTCGATGACTTGATCTCACAAGTCATGGATATAGAGATATCAAGTTGACACATGGGTATGCATTGGAGAATGTATACTGAATGACCCGCCATGAGAAAGTATCATGGATCGTTATATGAGTGTCATATACTTTCTCATGTGGCTATTAGTATGACTACTAGTCCTTAGACCTGAAGTCACCATGAATCCCTACATAAGGAGTTATATACTTTGGCTTCGTCAAACGTCATTCGTAACTGGGTGGACTATAAAGGCGATTACTGGGTATGTAACGAATTATGCAGAGGGATGTGAGTGATGTAGATGGGATCGATCCCTCCTATATGACGGGAGAGACATCGATATTCTTGATAGAGTAAGACCACGAAGTGCATGGCCATGCCCAAATGAGTCAATATGAGATATTGAGCTCATTTGATTTAGTGAGTATACTTGGAGTTCAAGATTTAGATTGATTAGAGGATGACACGGACTATGCCTCACATTGATCAATCTAGATGTCTAGGATAGAAGGACACTTGTCATATATTGTGAGAAGTCACAATTAGTAGTCACAAGGTGATGTTGGATCTCAACATTCTTGTAACATTGGGTAGTAATGATGTGTTGCTAGATACCGCTCATGCCCCTAAATGGGTTTAGGGGCATTGCCAACGCTACAAGAACCTATAGGGTCACACACTAAGGACAATTAGATGGAGATTAGGTTCATATGATGAACCAAGAGGATTAGATTCATTTGATGAATCAAATTGGATTAAGAGTAATCCTAATTGGGCTAATTGAGTTGGACTCAAGTTGATTCATGTGTTCAATGAGTCTAATTTAGATTATGACTCATTGAATCAATTTAATTAAATGAATTAGATTCATTATATTAAATTGGCTTGAATTAAATGGTTGGATTAGATCAACCATGAGAGAGATTAAGTCAAGTTTGACTTGACTTGAGAGGAAGATGAAGAGTCAAGTTTGACTTGAATTTATGCCACCTCATTGGTGAGTTGGCATTGAGTGGGCCAATGATGATGCTCCACATCATCATG
Organism: Zingiber officinale; assembly: GCF_018446385.1. Taxonomy (NCBI): domain Eukaryota; kingdom Viridiplantae; phylum Streptophyta; class Magnoliopsida; order Zingiberales; family Zingiberaceae; genus Zingiber; species Zingiber officinale. The sequence goes on along the minus strand of NC_056006.1, from coordinate 71,494,301 downwards.
GTTGCTTAAATGGGATGCCACCTTATGGGAGTTACCAAGAGTTGTGACTCTTGGCATTCCATGGAGGTTACACATCCTCTTAATGTGGTCGGCCACATCAATTGGAGGAATAAGTTTCATTTTGTGAGTAATTCTCATTTATTCCATCATCTTCTTCCTTGCTCCATTTTTCTCTTCCTCTCCTCTCCATTGCCGAGACCTTCTTGGAGTGCTAGCACACTCAAAGGTTCTCCTTTTATCGAGTTGTTCGTGTGGATACACATAGAGAGTTGTCTACCTTGACAACTTGAGATCCGGCATCTCCTTGGACAAGCGGGATACGAAAAGGGCACGCATTGAAGGTATAAAAGGTTTCCCCTTTGTAGATCTACTGTAGATCTAAGTTTTGAAACTTGTACTCGTATTTTATTTATTTTTCTTTGCACGGATCTGGTGGCGTGGCTGGGGCTTTCGGGGTTTCCGCGACGCGTATCAGAGCCACGTGCAAAGACTTGTACTGAGTTTATTTTTGATTTTTATGAAAATATAGCTTCTGTGATTTTCTGTAAATTTAGGTTTTTCTAGTTTTTCTCGTAGAAATGAAGCACAAGTGTTTCGACACTTGTAGGATTTCGACTACCGAGAAGAACTTGGTTTCGCCCCAAATTCTTTTGGGACAGCCGCTAAGGTGCTGTAGGATCGCTAAAGAACCCTCGCGATGGTTAGATCGCAGGTAGGGGTGCTTCCTCGCTAAACGGGACCGCTGGGAAATTTTACTCGTAAAAATTGTAAAAATTAGTATTAAAATTGCAGAAAATTATAGAAAATACATAATTTAGAATTATGTATAATTTGTGATAGTCATGGCCCAAAAGACCCAATTGGATTGGAATAAATGTGTTGTAATTCATAATACGGCCTGCGTGCCGTGATGTGATGTGCGTGTTGTATTTTTATTTTTCACGACCTGCGCGTCGTGCCTTTCTCTTTTATTCTTGTTGTAAATTAGTTTAGACTCGAATGTAACTCGAGTTTCAAAATTGTAATGTACAAAATTAGAGCTGTGGAAGGTTCACACGAGACGGAGTTACGAGGAGGGCGCGAGCAACACAAGGTGGTCAAAGGGAGAAGCTTGAGAAGTTGTTGACCTTAGGTTGACCATCCGATCTTCTCATTGGCTTGAGAATATCGTAGTAGGGCCATGACTAAATCATAAATTAATTTAATTAATTGCTTGTGTATATGTGATGCATGATTAAGTAATTAATTAGTGCCTAACGATTAGATTAGATCTAAGTCGTGCACATGATGCACCCCACGATTAGATTAGATCTATATCGAGTATATGATACGCATCATCGTTTAGATTAGATCTAAATCACATCAACTCTAATGCCTACCATGCCGTGATACCTATCACTACCTCGATCACATGTGTTGTTGAATCTACCAAAGCAGAGCAATACATATTATCTTGGTAGGGTACGGAGGGACAATTTTGGTCCCGCTTATCAACGCATCGGCGAATACAAACTCAATTAGATTGAGTATTCCTAGTTAACTCGGTTGGATCGAGTACAACTATAGGCATATTTCCAACGGTTGGAATATAGGACATAATCACATTTATATTAATTCTTGGGCGTATTAGCCAAAGCTAACTCGAGTTTTAATATAAATGCGGATTTTGATCCTATAAACAAGAGTTACATAGAGATGTAATTGGTAATTAGTTATCTACCGATCATACTAAGTCTTGGGCGTATTAGCCAAAGCTAACTCAAGGGTTAGTATGATATGGATCTTGTCCCACATGAATTATAGAATTCAGTGGGAGCATCATTTAGTTAAAGGCCTAATTAAATGATTTAAAAGAATATGATATTTATTTTCTGTATTTTTCTGTTGTAGATAACCATGACGTCAAACACGAACACCTTCTCTCTGCGTTCTATCCTTGACAAGGACAAGCTCAACGGAGCAAATTTCTTGGACTGGTACAGGAACTTGAGAATAGTTCTCACCCAGGAACGTAAACTATACGTTCTGGAGCCTTCTGGAGGCTCCTCCTGCCAATGCCACGCGAGCAGATAAAGATGCTTACAAGAAGCATCAAGATGACGCATTAGATGTGTCCTGTCTAATGCTCGCGACCATGAACTCTGAGCTTCAGAAGCAACATATGATATGGTTGAACATCTTCGTCAACCGTATCAATGACAAGCGAGGCATGAGAGATTTGAGATCTCAAGGGCACTGTTTCAGTGCAAGATGTCAGATGGGGCTCCCGTAGGCCCATATGTACTCAAAATGATTGGGTACATAGAAAACCTACAGAGGTTGGGATTCCTGCTTGGCCAAGAGCTAGCCACTGTCCTGATCATGCAATCCTTGCCGGATATCTATAGTCAGTTTGTTCTAAACTGAGAACTGCTGAGCTGAACCTTAAGAAGGCAAAGCCCAACTCTGTTCTGATGGTTCAGAAACACAAGGGCAAGGGCAAGCCCAAAGGCAAAGGAAAGTCCCAAGCCAAAGGCAAAGGCAAGGCACTGAAGCCTAAAGGAGGGGTCGCCAAGGATGCTACTTGCTTCCACTGTGTACCTGGAAGATCTTAAGAAGAAGCGAAGTGAGACTTCCACTTCAGGTATATATGTTATAGAAGTCAATCTATCTATTTCTTCATCATGGGTATTAGATACCGGATGTGTATCTCACATTTGTACTAATGTGCAGGCGCTGAGAAAGTTCTGCTGTTGCTGTAGGGACTTATTTTCTATCTCTGCCCTCTGAGCTTGTATTAGAGTTGGATGATTGTTGTTATGTGCATGCATTAACTAAGAACATAATTTCTGTTTCTTGTTTGGACAAGAAAGGATTCTCTTTTATAATTAAGGACAAATGTTGTTCTGTTTATTTAAAAGATATGTTCTATTGTAGTGCACCTCTGATGAACGGACTCTACATTCTAGACCTTGAAAGCCCTATCTATAACATAAATACCAAGAGGTTCAAGTCAAATGACGTGAACCAAACCTATCTCTGGAATTGTCGCTTAAGTCATATAAATGACAAGCGCATATCCCAGCTCCATAAGGATGGTTTGCTAGACTCATTTGATTTTGAATCTTATGAGACGTGCGAGTCATGCCTACTAGGCAAGATGACCAAGACTCCCTTTAGTGGGCATAGCGAAAGAGCGACTGATTTGTTAGAACTCATACATAGTGATGTATGTGACCCTTTCAATGTCGTTGCTAGAGGCGGTTATAGGTACTTCATCACATTTACTGATGACTTCAGTAGATATGGTTATGTGTACTTGATGACACATAAGTCAAAATCCTTTGAAAAGTTCAAAGAATTCAAGAATGAAGTACAGAACCAGCTTGGCAAGAGTATTAAGATACTTCGATCAGATCGAGGTGGAGAATACCTTAGCCATGAGTTTCATGACTACCTAGCTGAGTGTGGGATTCTATCCCAACTCACTCCTCCTGGAACACCACAGTGGAATGGTGTATCCGAAAGGAGGAATCGTACCCTATTAGATATGGTACGATCTATGATGAGTCACACAGATCTTCCGACATACCTTTAGGGCTATGCTCTAGACACGACAGCTTTTATACTCAACCGAGTTCCATCCAAGGCCGTGATAAATACACCATATAGGATATGGACTGGGAGAGATGCCCAGGTGTCTTTCATGAGGATTTGGGGTTGTGAGGCTTACGTTCGACGTCAAGTCTCAGACAAGTTAGGACCCAAATCCGACAAGTGCTATTTTATTGGATATCCCAAAGAAACTAAGGGATATTACTTCTACATTCCCAGTCAGCACAAGGTAGTTGTGGCAAGGGACTTTGTTTCTAGAAAGACTTGTGGGAGCACGTTCGATCTTGAAGAAGTTCAAGATGCGAACAATAGCACTGAAGCCTCAATGGAAGTTGAACTGGAACCACAAGGTGTTGTGGATGATGTTGTTCCACAAGGATTTGAGGAACAACAGCCCGTTCAAGTAGACATACCTCTTCGCAGGTCTGATAGGGTACGTCGTCAGCCTATGATGACGTTGTGCTCATAGATGATGAGCCTACCACCTATCAGGAAGCTGTGATGAGACCAGATTCCGAGAAATGACTAGAGGCCATGAGATCTGAGATGGAATCCATGTACGCCAACCAAGTATGGACTTTGGTTGATCCACCTGAAGGGGTAAAACCCATTGGGTGTAAGTGGGTCTTTAAGAGAAAGACTGACATGGATGGACTTATCTATAAGGGTCGCTTGGTAGCTAAAGGTTTCAAGCAAATTCATGGTATTGACTATGATGAAACCTTTTCTCCAGTAGCGATGTTTAAGTCCATTCGGATCATGCTTGCTATTGCAGCTTGTTGGGCTTTTCGGGCCGCGAAAACCGCTTTTCGCGTCGCGGAAACCCCGAATCGCCCAAGCCACGGATCTCATGCAAGGTAAAACCGAACGAAAATACGAGTACGAGTTTGAAAACTTTAATCTACAGTAGATCTACATAAGGATAAACCATTTATACCTTTGATACGATGCCCTTCGCGTTCCCGCTCGTCCAAATGATGCCGGATCTCAAGACCGTCAAGCGCCGGTCCTCTAGAAGTATCCACACGGACACACTAGATGGAGATGACCAAAAAACCAAGGTGTGCTAGCACCTATGTGGTTCGGCCAAGGGAGGAGAGGGAGAGGGAGAGCTTGAGAGGGAGAAGGAGGAAGATGCACAAGTGAATTTTTTCACCCAAAAATCAAGTGGCCGGCCACTTTTCAAAATTCACATTAATTGCATTAATTGCAATTAATATGAAACCATAAAATCACATTAATTGCATTAATTGCAATTAATATGAAACCATTAAGAGAGTGGCTTTGTAACTTCCATGAGGTGGCACCCATGATGATGTGGAACATCATTATTGGTCCACCTAATGCCAACTCACCAATGAGGTGGCAAAAAGGTCAAGTCAAAATTGACCTTTGGTCTTCCTTCTCAAGTCAAGTCAAACTTGACTCAATCTCTACCATGGTGGATCTAATCCAATCATTTGATTCGAGCCAACTTAATATAATGAATCTAATTCATTAAATTAAATTGATTCAATGAGTCAAAATCTAAATTAGACTCATTTAACACATGAATCAACTTGAGTCGAACTCAAGTTAGCCCAATTAGGATTACTCTTAATCCAATTTGATTCATCAAATGAATCTAATCCTCTTGGTTCATCATAAGAATCTAATCTCCACCTAATTGTCCTAAGTGTGTGACCCTATAGGTTCGTTGGCAATGCCCTAAACCCATTTAGGAGCATAAGTAATGAGCGGTATCTAGCAACATATCATTACTACCCAAGTTACAAGAATGTCGAGATCCGACATCACCTTGTGACTACCAATTGTGACTACTCACAAAATAATGACAAGTGTCCTTCTATCCTAGACATCTAGATTGATCAATATGAGGTAGACCGTGTCATCCTCTAATCAATCTAAATCTTGAACTCAAGTTAGACTCACTCGAACAAATGAGCTCAACATCTAATGTTGACTCATTTGGGCACGCTTAGTGGTCTCACTCTATCAAGAATAGCGATGTCGCTCCCGTCATATGGGAGGATAGATCCCATCTACATCACTCACATCCTCTGCATAATTGTTACATACCCATAGTCCACCCAGTTACGGGTGACGTTTGATGAAACTAAAGTACATAACTCCTTATGTAGGGATCCATGGTGACTTCAGGTCTAAGGACTAATAGTCATACTAATAGCCACATGAGAAAGTATATGACACTCATATAACGATCCATGATACTTTCTCATGGCGGGTCATTCAATATACATTCTCTAATGCATACTCATGTGTCAGCTTGATATCTCTATATCCATGACTTGTGAGATCAAGTCATCGAGCTGACCTACATACTAGTCTTATTGTATTAACATTGTCCCTGAATGCTAATACTCGACTAGGAATGATTTAGAGTAGTGTTCCCTATATCATCTCACTATCGATTCAACTAATCGATTGATATAGGTATGAACCTTCTACTCAAGGACGCTATTATACTTAGTCTATTTGGCACTAATATAAATAAGTATAATAACCAAACAAATGCCTTTATTAATATACAAGAATATGATATACATGAGTCCATACAATCATCAAATGATTGGCTCTAGGGCTCTAACTAACACAGCTTACCATGACTATGAGATATGGCAGATGGATGTCAAAACTGCATTTCTGAATGGAAACCTACTCAAGGATGTGTAGATCCACAGCATACTAGCAGAGTATGCAAGCTGCATAGGTCCATTTATGGACTAAAGCAAGCTTCTCAGAGCTGGAATCTTCGATTCGATGATGCAATCAAATAGTTTGATTTCATCAAGAATAAAGATAAACCTTGTGTCTACAAGAAGGTTGTAGGGGATATAGTTGTCTTCCTCATATTGTATGTGGATGACATACTACTCATTGGGAAGGACATCCCTTTGCTTCAGTTTGTCAAGACCTGGCTAGGGAGTTGCTTCTCAATGAAGGACTTAGGTGAGACATCCCGCATTCTAGGGATACAGATCTATAGAGATTACTTGGCCTAAGTCAGAGTACATATATTGACAAGGTAATCCTTCGGTTTGCCATGCAGAACTCCAAGAAGGGATTTCTGCCGATGTCACATGGCGTGAGTCTTTCGAAGAGACCGCATGGATAAGATCCCTTATGCCTTAGCCATAGGATCTATCATGTACGCCATGCTATGTACTCGACCTGATGTCTCGTATACTTTGAGCATGCCGAGCAAATACCAGTCAGATCCAGGTGAAAGTCATTGGATAGCGGTCAAGAATATTCTTAAGTACTTAAGAAGGACTAAAAAATATTTCTTGATATATGAAGGCAATGATGAGCTAGCTGTAAAGGGTTACAGTGATGCTAGCTTCCAGACCGACCAGGATGATTATCGATCGCAGTCAGGGTTCGTATTTTACATTAATGGTGGTCTGGTGGAAGAGTTGAGCACACAATAGTTGATTCTACGGGGTACATTCCGCATCAGGCAAAGGAGGAAGTTGGATCCAAGTTCATCAGAACTTGGGGTGGTTCGTGACCCTATTGAGCTCTATTGTGACAACAATGAAGCTATATCACAAGCGAACACCAGTGGACCAAACACATACTACGGTGCTTCCATCTCATTCGAGAGATTATCGAGAGAGGAAATGTGAAGATATGCAGAGTACCAACAGAGGCTAACATCGCAGATCCCTTGACCAAGGCTTTGGCACAGAGGAAGCATGATGGTCACACTAGGTCATTGGGGCTTAGAGCCTACACTGATTGGCACTAGTGCTAGTGGGAGATTGTTAGTTAGTGCCCTAGAGCCAATCATTTGACAATTGTATTATGGACTTGTTGTATCATATTCTTATAAATAAATAAAGACATTTATTGTTTTGGTTATTATACTTACTTGTATTAGTGTCAAATAAACTAAGTATAATAGCGTCCTTGAGTAGAAGGTTCTCACCTATATCAATCGGTTAGTTGAACCGATAGTGAGATGATATAGGACACTACTCATTTCTAGTCGAGTGTTAACATTCAGGGACAATGTTAATGCAATAAGACTAGCATGTAGGTCAACTCGATGACTTGATCTCACAAGTCATGGATATAGAGATATCAAGTTGACACATGGGTATGCATTGGAGAATGTATACTGAATGACCCGCCATGAGAAAGTATCATGGATCGTTATATGAGTCTTTCTCATGTGGCTATTAGTATGACTACTAGTCCTAGACCTGAAGTCACCATGAATCTACATAAGGAGTTATGTGGCGCATTCGAATCGGGTGGACTATAAAGGCGGGTATGAGAATGGAGATGTTGATGGGATCTATCCTCCTATGACGGGAGAGACATCGATATTCTTGATAGAGTAAGACCACGGTGCATGGTTATGCCCAAATGAGTCAATGAGATATTGAGCTCATTTGATTTAGTGAGTCTACTGAGTTCAAGATTTAGATTGATTAGAGGATGACACATTCTATGATCAATCTAGGATAGAAGGACACTTGTCTTATATTGTGAGGAGTCACAATTAGTAGTCACAAGGTGATGTTGATCTCAACATTCTGTAACATTGGAAATGATGTGTCGCTAGATACCGCTCATTACTTATGCCCTAAATGGGTTTAGGACATTACCAACGCACACACTAAGGACAATTAGATGGAGATTAGGTTCATATGATGAACCAAGAGGATTAGATTCATTTGATAAATCAAATTGGATTAAGAGTAATCCTAATTGGGCTAATTGAGTTGGACTCAAGTTGATTCATGTGTTCAATGAGTCTAATTTAGCTTATGACTCATTGAATCAATTTAATTAAATGAATTAGATTCATTATATTAAATGGTTGGATTAGATCAACCATGAGAGAGATTAAGTCAAGTTTGACTTGACTTGAGAGGAAGATGAAGAGTCAAGTTTGACTTGACTTTATGCCACCTCATTGGTGAGTTGGCATTGAGTGGGCCAATGATGATGCTCCACATCATCATGCTTGCTTAAATGGGATGCCACCTCATGGGAGTTACCAAGAGTTGTGACTCTTGGCATTCCATGGAGGTTACACATCCTCTTAATGTGGTCGGCAACATCAATTGGAGGAATAAGTTTCATTTTGTGAGTAATTCTCATTTATTCCATCATCTTCTTCCTTGCTCCATTTTTCTCTCCCTCTCCTCTCCATTGCCGAGACCTTCTTGGAGTGCTAGCACACTCAAAGGTTCTCCTTCCATCGAGTTGTTCGTGTGGATACGCATAGAGAGTTGTTTACCTTAACAACTTGAGATCCGGCATTTCCTTGGACGAGCGGGATACGAAAAGGGCACGCATCGAAGGTATAAAAGGTTTCCCCTTTGTAGATCTACTGTAGATCGAAGTTTTGAAACTCGTACTCGTATTTTATTTATTTTTCTTTACACGGATCCAGTGGCTGGGGATTTCGGGGTTTCCACGATGCGAAAACGCGGTTTTCGCAGCTCGAAAAACCCAACAAATATTCCCTAGGTCAAGGTTGACCTGGTTGACTGAGCTTGAATTGAGTCAAGCTCGAGTCTTGATGTTTGGGTTTCAATGTTTGACAATACATGTAGACAAGACATGAAGATTGCAGGTGCAATTATTCATGTGGAGAGAATGTGAAGGAGAGTCAAGTAGGTCAAGGCTGACTTGATACTTGACTGAAAGTCCTGATGAGTGAAGCCAGGAAGTTGGAAGTCCTGGTGAGTGAAGCCAAGCAGTTGGGAAATCCTAGTGAGTGAAGCTAGGTGAAAGTCCTGGTGAGTGAAGCCAGACAGTTGGGAAATCCTAGTGAGTGAAGCTAGGTGAAAGTCCTGGTGAGTGAAGTCAGGCAGTTGGAAGTCCTGGTGAGTGAAGCCAGGCAGATGGGAATCCCTAGTGAGTGAAGCTAGGCAATGGAAAGACCTGGTGAGTGGAGCCAGGCATGAGGAAATTCAGATAGATCAAGGTTGACTAGACATCTGGTGGAAAGTTCAAGTAGGTCAAAGAGATTGACCGGATACTTAGCACGAGGAGAAAAGTCCAAGTGGGTCAAAAAGATTGACTGGACACTTGATGAGGGAGTCCTAGCAGGTCAAGGGTGACCGGATGCTAGGCATGATGGACTAACAGGTCATGGCTGACCAGATGTTGGTTTAGGTGGCTTTAGACTTGATTTTAGGTGAAATCATGAGCTAGATCGATCAGCCGATCGATTGGCTCATGCCCAATCGATCGGCTGATCGATTGGGCGAGTCTTCGCGACAAGCCTCCTCCCAATTGATCAGTGGATCGATTGGGAGAAGTGTGCGGTCACACAGAACAACTCTGGATCGATCGACCGATCGATCCAGAGCCCCCAATCGATTGGTGGATCGATTGGGAGATGTGATTTCATGCGATGGGACCTGGATCGATCTACCAATCGATCCAGGCAATTCCCAGGAGCACAGAGGTGCTCTGGATCAATCGGCCCATCGATCCAAAGCCTCCCCAATCGATTGGGAGTAATCCAATCGATTGGGATTCGACCGTTGGTGTCGTATTTAGCCATGGGCGAGCAATTCTCTCAGTAGAACTTCCACGGCTCCGATTCTTTCTCTACACATATTTTCACAGCAGTTCTCCACAACTCTCATGCCAGACCTTGAAGGTTCTTGGAGGCTTGTGCTGGTGCACGTCCAAGTCAAGAGGTGAGGAAGAAGCTAGGGTTAGGGTTCCTTGTATATATCTTGTAAGCTTTTTCTTGTATTGTATCTCCCTTCCCTTTCTTCTTGTACTGTGAGCTTGTAGGGATTCTCCGCCTTCGGTAGTTACCGAAAAGGAGTGTTTGCATAGTGGAGGGTGCGTGAGTGTGTGGATCCTTGGATTAGTCACCTCTTCTTGAGGTGGATACTAAGTAAATCCCTAGTGTTAGCGTTGAGTGTTGTTTCTTTGTATTTTCCGCTGCACATCATCTCAAGAAACAAGCAACAATGAGCACGAGATCGCGTCGAGCTATTCCCCCCCCCCCCCCCCTCTAGCTACATTTCGGTCCCAACAATGTCAAGTATGTAAATACTTCTAATATGGAAACTCTCAAAATATGCTTCTTTTCTTCTAACTACACTTTCACACTTTGACAATGTATTTATTTAATTTATCAGAACTAGTCTGAGTTACTTGTAGGGGTGGTATACCAAAATTATTAAATTTTTTTAGTATATCGTATACAGTACTAAAATATTTAGTATACAAAAAAATCATACTCATACTGCACCGAATTTTTGGTATGGTTAAATCCATACCATTTAGTGTAAAATTTTTATATCGATAAGGTATATCAAAACTTTTTATATAAATGTTATACCATACCGAAATTGAAAATTTTAGTACAATAGTATAACATATCAAAAAATTTTGTATACAATTAAATTGGTATGATTCAAAATATTTCGGTATGATACGTGTAGTATACTGAAATTTTAATATTTTCCCACCCCTAGTTACTTGTACAAATCCATAGTCGTCTATTTTATCAATGATTTCTTTACCTGACTTACTTGATAGCGTAAGTTTTATGACCATTTTATTCTTGATTAAATATTTCTTATTTCGTCTAAAAGGGTGGTTAACTAGTAAAAATTTACAATGATTATCAAATCCAGATATCTTCTCACTAAAAGATAATGACATTGCATTAGACATTGTCATACAATGTGGACATACAAATTTACTAGCAATGCTCCATCCTTAAAATATTGAGTATGCTGAAAAATCACTAATCATACATAATAAAGTAGCATGTAGGGTAAAATTAGTTTTACTTACAATATCATAAGTCTCAGACCTTATATTCCATAATTTATTCAGTTCAATAATTAAAGGTTGAAAGAAAACATTTATCTTCTCTTTTGAATTATTTGGATTTGGTATAAGCATGGTAAGGAATATGAATTTATTTTTCATGTACATTTATGGTGGCAAGTTATATGATGTTAATATGATTGACCAGTTAGAATGTATACTAAAAGTCTAACTTTTTGTAAACATTTATTTTGAAATAAGAATCACATTGGTCAAATGTCTACATTTATGCTAAGTGTAGTTTTCCATTTAATTTATATTGTAAATAACATGGTGTGAGGAGACACACAGAGGTTCATGCTATCAGTTCCTTATAAATTATAAACAATTGCTCACAACCAAGATGAAATGGGACAAACCATTGGAGTGGTTGTAGTATAATTATGTATTAGTTTATATTAACTAATAAATTACACTAATACACTATGAGTGTATTGAGTAGGACAATTTGAGGTAGTATCTTTTTATACTGACTATATAAAAGAACAATACCTCTGTTATTATGGAAGTGTATATTCTTAATCATGATATAATAACAAGCACATATACTTAATATTTATTTCTTTAATTTATCAAAGGGTACGATTTAGCTCGTTAAATCAATAGGCCCGATAAGTTGGGAAATGATATTATTTATATGGTGTGTTGTTGATTATAGAATGAAGCTGTGTCCTAGTAATCTAAGTTGATAATGTCCCCTTGAGGAGCTTATAAGGATTGACATGTAAACCCTATAGATGGACTTAGTCCGACATGACAATAAGGTTGAGTGGTACTACTCTTGGAGATAGATATTAATTAAGTTAGTTGTCAGTAACTCATTTAATTAGTGGGCATTTAATATCTTAAACACAGGGAGACTAACACACTCATGGTAAGTAGGAGCCCATATAATAATATGGGATTGGTGCGGTAGTGCAATAATAACTCTTTAGTGGAATGAGATATTATTGATGAACTTGAGTTGGGTGTTCGGGGCGAACACTGGAAGCTCAAGCTCATCGGGAGACCAAAACCAATTCCTCATCTCGGTCCCTATTGTAGCATATTATTTATAAAGTCTTATATCCACCAAAACCCACTTCTTACCCACCTCTTGGTGGCCGGCCAAGCCTAGCTTAGAGCCCAAGCTAGGGCCGACCAAAACAAACCAAGAAGGGAGCCAAGTTGTGGTCGGCCCTAGCTTGGAGCCCAAGCAAGGGTGGCCGACCACATTGAAATCAAAAGGGAATTTTAAATTTTGAAATCTTTCCTTTTGTGAAAGTCATGGTTTTAAAAGAGAATTTTAAAATTTTAAAACCTTTCTACAAAAGATTAATAGTTAAGAGAAAGATTTTAATTTTTGATAAAACTTTCCTTTTTTGTAACCATCGACATGTTTTAAAAGAAGATTTTAATTTATAAAATTTCCCTTTTATAACCAACCATGAAGGGATTTAAAGAAAGAAATTTTTAAATTAAAATTTCTTACCAGAAACAAATAAGGAAGTTTTAATTTCATGTTTAAAACTTTCCTTGTTTGGATTTAAAGGGGTGGCCGGCCATGACAAAAAGAAAAGGAAGTTTTAATTTTTTTTGTTTTTAAACTTTTCTTTTTAGTCATTGGCCCTTATAAGGAAGTTTTAATTATGTTTAAAACTTTCCTTATTTGTCAAGACCAAGGAATATAAAAGAGAGGGTAGAGGTGCCTCACCTTAACAATACATCTATTATTCTTCCTCTCTTATTCCTTGTGGCCAGCCCTTCTTATTCTCCTTCTCTTCCTCTTTGGTGGCCGACGACATCATCTCTTGGAGCTTGGTGGTTGGCTGGATTTTGCTTGAAGGAGGAGTAGAGAAAGGAGGCATTGTTTCCTAGCATCCCTTGGAGATTGGTTAGTGGCCGAAACTCATCATCCTTTGGAAGTTGTTGGTTGCCGAAACTTGGAAGCTAGAAGAGAAGTCTCGGGTGGATTTCCTCTTGGAAGATCGTCGCCCACACGATGTCCAAGAGAAGTAGAGGAATACAATAGAAGATCAAGAGGTCTATAAGCTACGAAAGGTATAACTAGTTATAAGTTTCCGCATCATAACTAGTGCACCCTTTTTGTATAGATCTTGTAAAACCAAACACAAGAGGTTATTGGTTTAAGTTATCATTTTTGTTATCGAATTTATGTTTTCGATTTCATGTTTTGATAATGCGTTTCTATTGAGGTCTCTATAGTTAAACCTAGTTTACTGTAAGAAGTTAAATATCCAATTTCTTTGTGAGACTTTGTCTAAGAAGTGGTGGATGATCCCATACCCAAGAAGGCCTAGTGCCTCGCCATGTTTAACCTAGAAGCTGATCTTAGAAATAGATATTTGATCATTTCAGTTTTGGTTTAACTTAGGAAGATCACATCGGTTGAACTTGGAGTAAGAATGTTAAATTTCATTCCCAATCCAAGTTTAACTTCTAAAGGAAAATTTGGATTAATAATGTTAAGACCATGATATCTAAATAAGAAAAGATTTTAAAAAATTAAAATCCTTTTAATTTGATGTGGCTGGCCACACCAAGCTTGGGTTCAAACTAGGGCCGGCCACTCAACTTGGCTCATCCAATTTGCTTGGCCGGCCCAAGCTTGGGTTCCAAGCTTGCTTGGCCGGCCACCTTAGGATGGGTATGAAGGTGGGTATAGGTGGGTATAATACTTTATAAATAAGAGGCTATAATAGGGATCGAGAGGAGGAATTGGTTTTGATCTCCCGATGACATTAAGCTTCCCATGTTCGCCCCGAACACCCAACTTAATTACATCAATAATAATTAATACCACTAAAGAATTATTATTAAACTACCGCACTAATCCCAAATTACATTTTGGGCTCTTTCTTATTATGAGTGTATTAGTCTCCCTGTATTTAAGATGTCGAATGTCCACTAATTAAATGAGTTACTGACAACTCTCTTTAATTAATATCTTAGTCCAAGAGTAGTACCACTCAACCTTATCATCATGTCCGACTAAGTCCACCTGCAGGGTTTAACATGACAATCCTTATGAGCTCCTCTTGGGGACATTATCAACCTAGATTACTAGGGCACAGTTTCCTTCTATAATCAACAACACACACTATAAGTAATATCATTTCCCAACTTATCGGGCCTATTGATTTATCGAGCTAAATCTCACCCTTTGATAAGTCAAAGAAATAAATACTAAATATATGTTCTTGTTATTATATTAGGATTAAGAGCACACACTTCCATAATAACTAAGGTCTTGTTCTTTTATTAAGTCAGTATAAAAAGAACTTACCTTAAATGGTCCTGCTCAATACACTTAGAGTGTACTAGTGTAATTTATTAGTCAAGATAAACTAATACCTAATTACACTACGACTATTCCAATGGTTTGTTCCTTTCCATCTTAGTTGCGAACTAGTATTTATAATTTATAAAGAACCGATAATATGATCTTCTGTGTGTTATACCACACATCATGTTATCTACAATATAAATTAATTGAACAACTACACTTAGTATAAATGTAGACATTTTTTGACCAATGTGATTCTTTATTTCAAAACAAATGTTTACAAAAGCTAGGCTTTTAGTATACACTCTAACAGTGGGTTACACGGATTGGAACTGATAGGTACAATAGTAAGTTGACCTTGGGGTTTGTGTTTACTTTAGGAGGTAGAGCTATAACAATGAAGGAGTGTTAAGCAAAGATATTTTTTCGGACTCCACCATAGAAGCTGAGTATGTGGCAGCCTCTGAGGCAGTCATAGAAGTTGTATGGCTCAGTAACTTCATGATGGACTTAGATGTGATTCTTGGTTTGCCCAAAAATTATTTGGTGCAGTAGCAAACTTGAAGGAACCACGAGCCCATAAAGCGAGTAAACACATTAAGCGCAAGTACCACCTAATATGAGACATCGTATAAATGAGGAGAAGTTATTGTCGCCTAGATTGCATCAGATGATAACCTGGAAGATCCTTTCACTAAGGCCCTTAAGGCAAGAGCTTTTGATGAGCATGTTGAAGGGTTGGGAATCAGATGTATGGTAGGGTATATGGTGTTGGAACCCCAAGGTTGTTTTGGTGTGATCAACAAGTTAAGTTAGGTCCTGTGTTTTTCTAACCTTGTGTATAAGTGTGCAGGAGCTTAGGAGCACAGGTAGTCGAGCGGAAGACGCAGCTAGTGAGAAGGATGGCACGCAGTGCATCCGAGGGACGAGGCGCTGCGGAAGAGTACACCGGCGGATGAGAAGGAAGAGTGTGGTGGTTCCGAGGGACGAGAAGCCGGAGCGGAAGACTGCTCAAGGAGCAAGAGATGCAGTTAGTGAGAAGGTCGGCACGGGGTGCAACTGAGGGATGAAGACTACGGATTTCTACGCTGGCGGACGAGAAGGAACCACGCGGCGATTCCGAGGGACGAGAAGCCAGAGCGGAAGCCTGCTCGAGAAGACCGAAAGTTGGGTTCGGGTGAGCCCTATTCCGGATGGCAAAAATCACCCAATTGAGCGAAAGACTCGGTCTGAGGTGAACGGAACTAGAGCAGAAGACCTGGGCTGAAAAAAGTCAATGGGGTTAACTTTCCCGCCTGGGGTGCCCGGAGCATACCAGAGCACTCGGACCGTACCGGGGCGCCCGGAGCGTACAGAGGTGCCCGGAGTTGACTTTTGATTAGATCGAGTTTTGACTCAATCTGAACATTGGGGGATAAAATTTTATTCCCCCCAGGGCGCCCGGAACCCTCAGGGCGTCCTGACCAAGGCTATAAATATAGCCTTGGTCCAGAAGCTTTTCAACAACTCAGAAATTGTGTAATCCAACACTTGTACGCTCCATTTCTAGAATAGCTTCTGTTTTATGCGCTTGATCATTGTACGAGGCTTCTCCACCCGAAGTAATTTTTAGTGTGATCATTTTCCTTGGATTAACAACCTCCCCGGTTGTAACCAAGTTAAATCTTGTGAGTCTCGTCCTTCTGCTTTAAGTTATTACTTTTCGTTTTTATGCAAGTGTTAGTTTAAGAGTTCGAGAAGGGTTTATTTTTTATTTTCAATAGTCCAACAAGTGGTATCAGAGCCGAGGTGCTTTAGGAGAACTAACTGCCAATCGAAGCAAAGATAATGGTTGGACCAAGCATCTACCCGCCGAAATTCGAAGGGGATTTCGCTACCTAGAAAAAGTGAATGCAGGTATTCTTTACAACTGATTTTGAATTAATTTTAATAATGGAATTTGGCTATGTAGCTCCAGAGGGCAAAGAAAAAAATCAATGGACGAAAAAGGAACATGCCGACTATGTGGCAAACGGTAAAGCAGAATACTATCTGCTAAGCGTTCTTCCGCCACAAGAAGTCAACTGAATCGGGAACTACGACTCGACAAAGGAACTTTGGGAGAAGTTCCTTGAGCTGCACGAAGGAACGCCTGAAGCCAAGCTCGCTAGACGAGATCTACTTTGCAATCAGCTCACCAGCCTGCGACTTGGGGAAAACGAGACAATTGCGCATCAGCACTCGAGAATCAAAGAGATCATCACCGGACTGTCGAATCTCTGAGAAAAGATAAGTAACCGAGATTCACTAAGGTACGCTTTAAATTCTTTTCTGAGAAATTCAAAATGGGCATCACTAGTAGATGCCTTTTACATTTCGAAAGATTTAGAAAAAATTACACTAGAAGAATTTTTCTCGACATTTGAAGTACACGAATCAAGATGTGTAGGTACGAGGGAGCCCAAGAACAACGTCGCCCTCAAAGCATTGAGAGATGAACCTGAGTTGGAGTCTTCTCTCGATGACGAGGAAATGGTAATGATGGTAAGACGGTTTAAAAAGCTTTGTAAATCTAGAACTACTAACCATCCGCAGGGGAAAAAGAAAAGAACCATCTGCTGCTACCACTGCGACGAAGAGGGGCACGTCAAGGACAACTACCCCAAGCTGAAGAACAAGGACAAGGAGAAAGGTAAGAAGCCTGTCCAAAAGCGCAAAGCCCTAAAGGCGACGTGGGACGTTACGTCGTCTGAATCGGAAGTTGAGGCATTCTCCGGACTCGCATTAATGGCGAGTCATCAAGACGATGACTGCGATTCAAGCTCTTTCGAGATGAGCATCGAGAGCATCGATGAAGGGGGAGCTACATTGGAAGAAAGTAGCAGTTCAGGGGGAGACAAAGACAACGAGATCGACAAGGTAAGTGAGGTACGATCTCTTCCTCCTGATAAACTTTTTAAGTTTGTTAAGTTGCTGACTAAAGACTGTTGCAAGTTAAAAAAGAAATTAAGAATTTAAAAATAATATTAGCTAAATCTTGCCCTTTAGAAGAATTAGATAAAGTTAAATTAGAAAATGAGAAATTGAAATCAAAAAATGAAAATCTGAAAATTCAAGTAGATAACTTGAAAAATCGTGCATGCTTATCTAATACAAATTTTAGAAAGTTTAATAATTTAAATTGATATTATAGATATCATTAGGGACAAATTAGGAATATTTCAAGAAAATATAGCCCTAAGAAATTTTTGGTTAATCCAGTAAGCTGGAACATATATTGGGTTCCTAAATCTTGCTTAGTCTAAATTTTAATCGAAATTAGCGCTTTCAGCGAGAAAATTAAACAGTGAATTTCTTTATAAGGCTTTGTCTAAGAAAGTGGTTGTTACTCCAATAACCAAGAAGGCTTAGTGCCTCGCCACGACCTGGAAACCAAAATATTAAAATTAAATGTTTAATTAACTTTCTGGTAAAATATTAAAATTAAACTAAATAATGCTTTAAAAAGTTATTCAAACATTTTTTAGAAAAATTTTCTTTTTACGTAAATTTTTATTTTTCAATCAGTTTTGCCTAAGTTAAAAGTTTTTTTTTGAAATTAAAATATCTTTTTGCTTAAATTACTTAGAAAAATTTTTCAAAATTTTTTAAAGTGCCTAAGTCAAAAAATTTTTTTAAAAAAAAAACATTACTTAGAAAATTTTCTTAAAGTTTCACTTAGAAATTTCTTTCACTTAGAAACTGTTTTACTAAAATTTTAACTTAGAAATTTTTTTAGAAATGTTTTCTAGAAAATTATTTTCAAATTCTTCTAAGTTATAGCCCTTAGATTTTTCTTGGAACCTCATTTTTTTTATGTGATCAAAGGGGGAGAAGAAAAAGTACAAGTCTAGGGGAAGGTAGACAAAAATTAATTTTTCTATCTTTTTTCACTTAATTGCAAATTTAGTTAGTCTTATTCTATGTCTATTTTACCCTAACTTAATTTGGGTTGCTCACATCAAAAAGGGGGAGATTGTTGGAACCCCAAGGTTATTTTGGTGTGATCAACAAGTTAAGTTAGATCCTGTATTTTTCTAACCTTATGTCTAAGTGTGCAAGAGCTTAGGAGCACAAGTAGTCGAGCGGAAGGCGTAGCTAGCGAGAAGGATGGCACGCGGTGCGTCCGAGGGACGAGGCACTGCGAAAGAGTACACTGGTAGACCGAGGGACGAGAAACCGGAGCGGAAGACTGCTCGAGGAGCAAGAGACGCAGCTAGCTAGAAGGTCGGCACGGGGTGTGACTGAGGGACGAAGACTGCGGATGAGTACATTGGCGGACGAGAAGGAACCACGTGGCGATTCCGAGGGACGAGAAGAAGCTGGAGCGGAAGCCTACTCGAGAAGACCGAAAGTTGGGCTCGGGTAAGCCCTATTCCGGATGGCAGAGATCACCCAAGCGAGCGAAAGACTCGGTCTGAGGCGAACGGAACCGGAGCAAAAGACCAGGGCTAAAAAAAATCAACAGGGTTGACTTTCTCGTCCAAGGCGCCCGGAGCGTACCGGGGCGCCCGGAGAGTACCGGGGCGCCCAAAGTTGACTTTTGACCAGATCAAGTTTTGACTCGATTTGAACGTTGGGGGATAAAATTTTATCCTCCCAGGGCACCCGGAACTCTCAGGGCGCCCCGACCAAAGCTATAAATATAGCTTTGGTCCAGAAGCTTTTCAACAACTCAGAAATTATGTAATCCAACACTTGTACGCTCCATTTCTAGAATAGCTTCTGTTTTTTGGCTTCATCATTGTACAAGTCTTCTCCGCCCGAAGGAGTTTTTAGTGCGATCATTTTCCTTGGATTAACAACCTCCCCGGTTGTAACCAAGTCAAATCCTGTGAGCCTCGTCCTTCTGCTTTAAGTTATTACTTTTCGTTTTTATGCAAGTGTTAGTTTAAGAGTTCGAGAAGGGGTTTTTTTTTATTTTCAGGCTATTCAACCCCCCCTTCTAGCCAGCCGCCACGGTCTAACATATGGAAGCATAGTCTTTTAGTATAAGTGGGAGATTGTTAGAATGTATACTAAAAGTCGAGCTTTTTGTAAATATTTATTTTGAAATAAGAATCACATTAGTCAAATGTCTATATTTATGCTAAGTGCAGTTGTCCATTTAATTTATATTGTAGATAACATGGTGTGAGGAGACACACAGAAGTTCATGTTATCAGTTCCTTATAAATTATAAACAGTTGCTCACAACCAAGATGAAATGGGGCAAACCATTGGAGTGGTTATAGTGTAATTATGTATTAGTTTATCTTGACTAATAAATTATACTAGTACACTATGAGTGTATTGAGCAGGACCATTTGAGGTAGTATCTTTTTATACTGACTATATAACAGAACAAAACCTCTGTTATTATGGAAGTGTGTACTCTTAATCATGATATAATAACAAGCACATATACTTAATATTTATTTCTTTAATTTATCAAAGGGTGTGATTTAGCTCGTTAAATCAATATGTCCGATAAGTTGGGAAATGATATTATTTATATGGTGTGTTGTTGATTATAGAATGAAACTGTGTCCTAGTAATCTAGGTTAATAATGTCCCCTTGAGGAGCTCATAAGGATTGTCATGTAAACCCTACAGATGAACTTAGTCCGACATGACGATAAGGTTGAGTGATACTACTCTTGGAGATAGATATTAATTAAGTGAGTTGTCAGTAACTCATTTAATTAGTGAGCATTCAATATCTTAAACACAGAGAGACTAACACACTCATGGTAAGTAGGATCCCATATAATAATATGGGGTTGGTGCGGTAGTGTAATAATAACTCTTTAGTGGAATGAGATATTATTGATGAACTTGAGTTGGGTGTTCGGGGTGAACACGGGAAGCTCAAGCTCATCGAGAAACCAAAACTAATTCCTCCTCTCGGTCCCTATTGTAGTCTCTTATTTATAAAGTATTATATCCACCAAAACCCACTTCTCGCCCACCTCTTGGTGGCCGGCCAAGCCTAGCTTGGAGCCCAAGCTAGGGCCGACCAAAACAAACCAAGAAGGGAGCCAAGTTGTGGTCCGCCCTAGCTTGGAGCCCAAGCAAGGGTGGTCGGCCACATTGAAATCAAAAGGGAATTTTAAATTTTGAAATCTTTCCTTTTGTGGAAGCCATGGTTTTAAAAGAGAGTTTTAAAATTTTAAAATTTTTCTACAAAGGATTAAGAGAAAGATTTGATATCTTTCCTTATTTGTAGTTAAGAGAAAGATTTTAATTTTTGATAAAACTTTCCTTTTTTGTAACCATCCACATGTTTTAAAAGAGAGATTTTAATTTATAAAATTTTCCTTTTATAACCAACAATGAAGGGATTTAAAGAAAGAAATTTTTTAATTAAAATTTCTTACCAGAAACAAATAAGGAAGTTTTAATTTCATGTTTAAAACTTTCCTTGTTTGGATTTAAAGGGGTGGCCGGCCATGACAAGAAGAAAAGGAAGTTTTAATTTTTTGTTTTAAAACTTTCATTTTTTGTCATTGGCAAGGAATATAAGGAAGTTTTAATTATGTTTAAAACTTTCTTTATTTGCCAAGACCAAGGAATATAAAAGAGAGGGTAGAGGTGCCTCACCTTAACAATACATCTATTATTCTTCCTCTCTTATTCCTTGTGGCCGGCCCTTCTTATTCTCCTTCTCTTCCTCTTTGGTGGCCGGCGGCATCATCTCTTGGAGCTTGGTGGTTGGCCGGATTTTACTTGAAGGAGGAGTAGAGAAAGGAGGCATTGTTTCCTAGCATTCCTTGGAGATTGGTTGGTGATCGAAACTCATCATCCTTTGGAGGTTGTTGGTGGCCGAAACTTGGAAGCTAGAAGAGAAGGCTCAGGTGGATTTCCTCTTGCAAGATCGTCGCCCACACGATACCCAAGAGAAGTAGAGGAATACAATAGAAAATCAAGAGGTTTATAAGCTACGAAAGGTATAACTAGTTAGAAGTTTCCGCATCATAACTAGTGCATCCTTTTTGTATAGATCTTGTAAGACCAAACACAAGAGGTTATCAGTTTAAGTTATCATTTTTGTTATCAATTTTATGTTTTCGATTTCATGTTTTGATAATGTGTTTCTATTGAGGTCTCTATAGTTCAACCTAGTTTACTGTAAGAAGTTAAATATCCAATTTCTCTGTGAGACTTTGTCTAGGAAGTAGTGGATGGTTCCATACCCAAGAAGGCCTAGTGCCTCGCCATATTTAACCTGGAAGTCAATCTTAGAAATAAATATTTGATAATTTCTGTAATTTGGTTTAACTTAGGAAGATCACATCGGTTGAACTTGGAGTAAGAATGTTAAGTTTCGTTCCCAATCCAAGTTTAACTTCTAAAGGGAAATTTGGATTAATAATGTTAAGCATCGTTTGCAATCCAAATTTAACATTAGTAGAACACATGGGTAGCTAGGATAGTTCTATGCTTGTATAAATTTTTATACAGGGGAACTAGGGTGGTATTCCGAGAGGCAACCAACATGACCAAGATGAATATTGCTATCAAGATTCACCAAATGACTGAAATTCATCTGCTGAAAGTCTTAATATTATATTACGTGGTTCCATTACAAAGGAAGGATATGTTATATCAAGATGCTTCCATGTAGGTGAGTCAGACGAATGACACATTAAATCTCCTTCATGTACATGCTCATGGCGCCACCTCATGTGGCTTGTTGTTGAGGCATATGCATACAAGTGTTGTCATTTAACATTTAACAAGAAATAATACATAACTTTCCATGGTCAATTCTTCTTCTTCTTCTTCCCTGATATGCGATTGCGCTACTTATATCAAGGATGACTATATATTCTGCATTCAATCAGTTCACTGTCTTCATTTTAAAATATCATGCAGTTATTTATATAATAATTAATTTTTCCACTAGTAAACTTAAACCTCTAACCAATTTCTTTGTACTATAGAAGTTATCAGTCATTGTGTTATCAACAATGAGCAACTCTGACACACAAATGTCATCATAACATCATTATGAGGAGTGATGTTCTGCCTTCATGTTCAATAGCCTTGCAGTAGATGATAGTTGGGAATGACCTGAAGGAATGATTTCCTATACTTCTCTTTCACTAGCCTTTAACATGTCATATAGTTTCAAAACTTCAAGTGTTGGTATTTCATCCATATTTGAATGATCAATCACATTTATCTCATCATTAACTACTGATTGTATTGCATTATCATTAGATAATGAAGTGATAAAAGGCCCACATGATGAAGCAATAGAAGGTTCAATTGACTCAAATAATATGACTTTCTATGACAGTACCAGTTGTACTAATTTATAATAAATCCATTTCTACCTAGATGTACTTTCATGGTATCCTCGTCATGGAAAGTTGTATTTCTGCATTTGCAATGATTATACGAACAACGTAACTCGCATCATTCATACACTCAGGATGGCCCCTTAGCGAATTCCATAAACTATTCAACTTCATCAAAATATACTTCAGTGATAAATTTATTTTCTAATCTATTGTACATCCAAGCTTTATTCATATATATAATAACCTAATGAGGAAAAAAATTTGCAACATTATTAAACATGCACAACTAAACAACTAAGCATGTATATAGTTTAAACATAAGCTTAATTAAATCATTAAATAACCATTCATGATATACCTAAAACCGGTGCACAAAAAAGCTAGCTAAAATCTCTCCAAAGAAAGCACCTGCAAAAACAACATTATGAAGTTAATAATCAAATACAAGTGTGTTTAAAATAATAATTATTTCTAGAGTTTCATGTCCGCCTTACAAAGATCAATTAGCTCTTGGTCGGCCAAGCTTGTGGCCACCCAAGGCCATAGTCGTCCAAGCTCACGGCGGACCAAGCTCATGGTTGTCCAAGCTCGCGAAGGCCTAGCTCACGAGTAGGACTAACTAATCAAGGCAGCGGTTAAGCTCACAACCATCTGAGTAAAGGCTGACCAAGCAAAGGTTGGCAAAGAAAAGGTCGGCCAAGCAAAGGTCGACCAAGCTGAGGCATGTTAGGACCGATTGAGCTAGAGGGTAGGGGGTGAATGACTCACTTTAATTTCTTGGTTGACTTGATTTTGGGTAGCAGAAACTTGAATGCAATGCTAACTGCTTGTATTTACTTGGTATCCACCTCCTAGATGTGACTAATCCAAGGATCCACACCATGGGCACACTTTTTACTATGAAACTTCTCTTTCTCGGATCAATACCGAAGGTGGAAAAACTTTAATCTACAACCCTCTCTCAAAATAATACTACACAAGAAAAAATAAGACAAGAGATTAGGGTTTCGAGTACACCTTCTGTTGGTCCCTTGGAGGCCTACAAGAGGAGGTGAATTGCTCTGCATAAAAAATGAACACCTTTCTTGATCTTTACAGCTTGATTAAAACTAACACTTAGGCGATGCACTCGGACGGTGTCGATACAGCTCCCCTAGGGGTGAAGCACCCTGGAGGCGCCCATGGGATCCGAGCGCCCAGACCAGGTTCGAGTGCCCAAACCATCCGGGTGCCTGGACTTGGTCCGGGCGCCCCGGGTAGTCAACCTTTTATTGGCTGTCTGATTTCTGCCCGATCCGACTCTGTTCTCTTAGGTGATTTTGGTCATCTGGAATGAGGCTCACTCAAACCCTTTTTTCGGCCTTCTCGAGCAACCTTCCGCTCCAGCTTCTCGTCCCTCAGAACTGTCGCGCACTTCCTTCTCGTTCACTATTGTACTCTTCCTTAGCGCCCCATCCCTCGAACGCACCAAGCCCGTCGACTCTCTCCCATGTCATCCTTCTCGCTAGCTACGTCTTTCACTCGACCTCCTGTACTCCTAAGTTCCTGCACACTTAGACACAGGGCATCAAAATATAATAGGACCTAACCCAAACTTTGTTAATCACATCAAAACTTTCACGGGATACTTACAATATCCCCCTTTTTGATGTGAGCAACCCAAGTTAAATTAGGATAAACTAAAAACAAATAATAGGAAAATAGCAAGTATAAATTTTGCATTTAAAAAAAATTATAAACCAATTTAAAAAATTAAAAATGTATCCTTCCCCTAGACTTGACCTCTAAGTCTTCCCCTTTGATCACATTAAAAATAGGGGTAAGCTATGAACATAACTCGAAATAAATTTAAAATAAGGGATAATACTATAGTGATTATCATTAAAAAAAAAAAAATTGAAGAATATGAATTTCTATAAATTATAAACCAATTTTAAAAAATATTTTGAGAAATATTTTTCTTTATAGAAAAATTTTGAAATATTTTTATAGCGGTAAAACCGACATAATTAAAGTGGTAAAAAAATTCGTGAAATTATAAAATTGATTTTAGTAGAAATAAAATATTTTCTAAAAAAAGTTAGATTTGTAAAAAATACATTTAAAAATAGTTTCCAAGCTAAAAAAAATCGTGAAATTTTTTTTGAAAAATATAATAGAGCATGTATATTTTTAAAAAAATAAAGTTTCAAGAATTGAGTTTTTTGAAAAAAAAATTAATATTAAAATTTTATATTTGGATAAATAATTCATATTAAATTCTTCAACAGTCAAAAAAAATTTTAAAAAAAATTCTTAGATAGAGAAAATGATAGAGTTTCATAGAAAAATAAGTTTTGCAAAGATAGACCTGCGAAATAGTTTTAAAATGAAAAATATGAATTTTATTAAAAATTTCATAGAAAAATAATAAAATAGTCAAAAAATTGAAATTTTTTCTATAGATGAGTATTGAATTCCTCTTTCTCAGAAAAATTAGGATCAAAATTTATTTCAAACAAATATTTTATAAAAAAATTATTTTGTCAATTCTAAGCAAAAAAAAATATTAAATCAATTCAAATATAAAACATGCATAAAAATTCAATCCAAACATTTGGAATCCAAAATAAGTTCTTTCCTACTGAATTAATTAAAAAGTTTCTAGGGATATGTTTTATTGATAATTTTCTAATTTGGCTCTTATGAAATCTAAGATGCTAATCAAGTTCTGAATTATTTCTAAAATTTGAAGGAATAAAAGTTGAACATGAATTTTTCAAATTTTATATTTGTTCTTTTAAATTTTTATTTTCTATTTTTAGTTTTTCGAAATCTTCCAATTGACAAGATGTTGATAGAGTTCCTTTTAAATCATTATTTTCTTTTAATAATTTCTTATTCTTAATTTTTAATTTACAGGAAGTTTTAGACAGGATTTTTATAAACTTAAATAACTTATCTGGGGATAGAGTTCGTACCTAACTTACCTTATCGATCTCTTGATCTGAAGCTCCCCCTGTAGTGCTGCTTCCTTCTGACGATGCTCCCCCTTCATAGATACTCCCGATACTCATTGCGAATGAGCTTGCTTCATCTTCTTCTTCATGACTTGCTATTAGTGCAAGTCTAGCATACGCTTGGATTTCTGACTCTGATAATGTTTTGTCCCGTGTTGATTTTAGGTTCTTGTGTCTTTTCTAGGTTGGTCTTTTGTCCTTTCTCTTATTGTCCTTGTCCTTACTTTTCAATTTTGGGCAGTTGTCTTTCACGTGTCCCTCTTCATTGTAGTGGTAGCATTTTACCTTTCTTTTCCTTCTTTTACCCTACACATGATTAAACTTATTAGTTTTAAATAACTTTTTAAATTTCCTTACCATGAACATTGTTTTGTCATCATTGAGAGAGGTTTTGGATTCTGGTTCATCCATTTTTACCTTTAGGGCAATGTTATGTTTTATCTTTTTTTAATCTGCATTTCTAGATTCGTGAATTTCAAATGTCGAAAATAACTCTTCTAAATCACTTACTTCTAAGTCCCTAGAGATGAAATAAGCATCTACTAGGGTTGACCATTCAGGCGTCCTAGGAAATGCATTAAGTGCATACCTTAGCGAATCTCAGTTGGTTACCTTTTCTCCAATATTCATGAGTCCGATAATGAGTTCCTTGATCCTCGAGTGGAGGTGTGCGATAGTTTCACCTTCTTCCAATCGGAGGTTGTAGATATGGTTTTGGAGTAGGTCTCGTCTTGCAAGTTTGGCTTCGGGCGTACCTTCGTGTAGCTCTAAGAACTTCTCCCAAAGTTTCTTTATTGATTCATAGGCGCCGATTCTGTTTACTTCTTGTGGAGGTAGCACGCTCAGTAGATGGAATTCGGCTCATCCATTTTCTACGAAGTCTGCTTTGTCCTTCTTGGTCCATTGATATTCTTCTTTGTCCTTTGGTGCTACAAAACCATATTTCAATATGAGTAATAAATCAAAGTCCGTTTTGAAGAATACCTCCATCTTTCTTTTCCAAATCATGAACTTCCCCTTGAACTTAGGTGGGTAAATGTTTAGTCCGACCATCTCTTATGCTTCGGTCGGCGGTTAGTCCTTCTGAAGCAACCTCGCTCTGACACCACTTGTTGGTCCCTTGGAAGCCGGCAAGAGGAGGTGAATTGCCTTGTACAAAAAATACACACCTTTCTCGATCTTTACAGCTTGATTAAAACTAACATTTGCATAAAAGAAATTAACAACTAAATAAAAAGAGAAAAAGGCACCAAGGTTTACTTGATTTGCAATCAGGGGATTGCTAATCCAAAATATTGAAAGCTCACTATTCAATCTCCTTCAGGCAGAGAAGTCTCTTACAGCAGTTGAAGCACTCAGTTACAAAGTTAAATAAGAAAAGAATCATTTACATGTGTTCTATTTAGCTACTGGGATTAGGGATGTATTTATAGCCCTGATCAAGGAGCCTGGAAGGGTTCCAGGCATCTAGACGTGGATAGAATTTTATCCACATCATACTAGATCGCAACAGGTGGCTTTTCAATAAACTTTCCTGTCTGAGCGCTTGGAAGGGTTTCAAGCGCCCTAACGGTGTCGATACGCCCCCCCCCCCTCGTCCCGTGGCGAGGCACCCTAGGGGTGCTAAGATCGTCCGGGCACCTGGACTTGGTCCGGACGTCTAGACTTGGTCCAGGCACCTCGGGTTGTCAATCTTTTGTTGGCTATCCAATTTCTCCCCGATCCATCTCCATTCACTTGGGTGATTTTGGGCATCTGGAATGGGGCTCACCCAAACCCATTTTTCGACCTTCTAGAGCAACCTTTCGCTCCAGCTTCTCATCCCTCGGAACCACCGCGCGCTTCCTTCTTGTCCGCCAGTGTACTCTTCCACAACGCCTCGTCCCTTGAAGGCACCAAACTCGTCGACTCTTTCTTGTGTCATTCTTCTCGCTAGCTACGTCTTTCGCTCGACCTCCTGTGCTCCTAAGTTCTTGTACACTTAGACACAGGGTATTAAAACATAACAGGACCTGACTCAGACTTGGTTGATCACATTAAAACTATCACGGGGTACTTATACTTTCTTATTCTTTGAGTGGCTTGAGATTGTAACACTAGTGAGAGCTTGAGCATTTGAGCTTGAGCATTGGAAAATGATAAAGAGCAATCGAACAGTTTCTCTCAAACATGCTCTTTGAGCCTTCTTAAACCCTTTTAGAAAGAGTCATTTTTCTTGTCGTTTTGTGAGTTTTAATCGATTAAAAGGTGAGCTTAACAGATTACCCGATGTTAATCAATTAGAGTAGTCAATTTGGTGTGTGTTTCATTTACGCGACTCCTCCAAATCACCTACCCTAATCAATTAAGATTAGGGTAATCGACTAGCTCAGTCGATTAGGGATTATTCTGTTTCTAGCAGAATGTCCCATAGGTAACTGAGCTAATCACTTAAGCTTCAAACAGAAGTATTCTGTTCAAAGCAAAAGACATCATAAGTGATTGATCCAATTGATTACGGTGTCATAATCGATTAGGAAACCTTCTTTTTCAAACATAAGGTTTGTTAAGCAATTGACTCAATCGCTTAACACCATCTTAATTGATTAAGTATTTTGCTTAATCGATTCACACACTTTGCTCATGTTGATTATCAATTGCCTCGCGCCAAGAATTTGGTTCTCGACCTTCCTGGACTTCTTTTGCCTTACATCCAATCTTCTAACCTGCAAGGGCATCTCCTGTGCCATAGATCTAGTCCCCTAATCTCCTTGGACTTCTCTTGCCTTACATCCCGTCTTCCAATCAGCAAGGGCTTTTCTTGCCAGGAATCCGATTCTTAACCTTCTTAGTCATCCAAACTTGAACTCATATTAGATCCAATGTATTAGCCTAAACTTAAATAATTGTCAATCATCGAAATTTCTTCCTTAGGGCATAATTGCATCAACGAGGCCGACCAAGAAAAGGTCGACCAAACTAAGGCCGACCAAGCTTGCAGCCAGTGTTGATCAGGCTGCGGGCTTGACAATGACCATTGCTGAGGCTGTGGGCTTGGCAGTGGCCAATGATGAAGCTACGAGCTTGGCAGTGGCCAGGGTTGCAGTTGCAAGCTTGTCCGTGACCGACCAAGCTTGTTTGTGGCTAGGGCCTTGGGCTAGGGCTAAGGCAAGCTAGCCTCGCGCCCTCAGGCAAGCTAACCTCATGCCCTAAGGAAGGCTAGCACCTTGAGGCTACTGCTGAAGTCATGCCCGACTCACCTCACTGCCATGCTAGCCGCCACCCCTTGCCGCACCCATATCGGACTAGAGAGGGGAGGGGAAAGGAGAGGGAAGAGGAGAGGAACTTACAGTCACACGTAGAAGAGAAGATTAGAGATCAGTTGCAAAGTGTCGTCGGCGGAGAGAAATCAGGATTAAGGCTTCAATCAGGCGCGTGCGAAGGGAAAAGGCCGAAGGGCAAATATCAGAGGTTTTTAGCGACTAATATTTATTTCGATCACTAATTAGCGACCGATATATATTTCGATCTCTAACTAGAGAATGATATATTGTTTCGGTCGTTAATTAGCAACCTAAATAAAAAACTAGCAACCGTTACGTCACTAAATAGCGACCGAAATAATATTTAATTATTAAACTAGTGACGAAATTAAGTTTCATAGTTAATTCTTTTGCTAATTAACTGAATTCTTATAGTGTCTATTCGCCCTTCATTTTTATATCTCTATATTTCTTGCATAAAAAAAATGAGGGGGGCGCCCTCGTGGTCGCTGCCCCCTTGGCTGCGTCCTATTCAACTACAAATTAAATAACTTCTAAAATAGTTCCGTTATCCAATTTTATCCTCACCTTCATATTAGAATAATAAACTTATAATTTATCATTACGCTACCCTACATTATCTTCAAATTTTATAATACTATTTTATATTATTAAATTTATTTTTATTTATATAATGTAATGATAATTATATCTTGGTCAGCTCTAATTTACAAAATAAGATGGATATAATTTATATTTAACAATGAGATGTTAGAAAATAGTTTATTATAATTATAATTATAATTGGATAATTCATGGGTTGTAATTGTCTCACTGGTTCTAAATTTCTTATAAGGCTATCTAATATATTTGGTCGAAGATAGCTACAGTTGACACCAGTCCTTAAAATGGCCATGTTGCATTTCACATGGTCTAATTAGGGCCATATTATTTGAATTGGCAATTTTTTACTAGTTGAATGGTAGCAGATTGTGCATTAATGGCTTGTTGTATGATAGAATCTATAATTTAACAATGTGAATTACATCTCTTTAAATATAACGACACACTTTTTAGAGTTGTCGATGTACAATCTTAGGTCAATATTTCCCCTTTGAATAATAAAGACAACCATTAAAATAAACAAACTCTTTCAAATAATTTAGACACCTTGTTTTTTTATTCTAGTGATAACCTTTAAAGTAGTGCATTCAATCAGTTGACATATCCTTTTAGGTTAATTGATGCACTTTTAGAGCGTGTTTAAGTTATCCTGCAGAATTTTGATTATCTGATTACTTAGTATAATTATTATATGATTAATTAATATTTACTATATTACCCTTATCAATTATATAATTATTTTTTTGAATAAATTAAATTAAATTATTAATAATAATTATTATTATATTAATTAATAAGTTGATAATATATATAATAAATAGATATAATTGATTTATAATTTTTAAAATTTAAAATAAATATATATATATATATATATAAATATAATTAAAATAATTTAGATATGTTATTAAAATTTTAATTCTTTTCACTTGTACTGTGCTTCTCCCCCTAAATTTTTCAACGTGCTGACATCTTCCACGCAATTCTAGCGTCGCTTCCTAAGTAAGTCGCCGACGCGTTGCTTCCTAAGTAAGCCGCCGACGCGCTGCTCCCTCTGCAAACCTCCGGCGCTGTCTCCGTTATAGCACCGTCTCTGCCCAGGCAATGGCCGGCCTTAGCCATCGTTACTTCACAGTCACCGCCTGCTTGCCATCGTCGCCACCTCCTGCTCGCTATCGTCATTGCTCTGCAGTCGCCGCCATTGCTCGCTGACGCCTCCTGCTCGTTGTTGCCATCATTACTAGTCGTCGTCGTTGCTCCACAGTTGCTACCATTGTCGCCGCCTACTCAAGTGGTGTTGCTAGTCTCGAAGGAGAATTTTGGAAAATAAATATTGATAATCCCGGAATTATGGAAAACTTAAGGATGTGTTTTGTTTGCGCGTTTTTCATTTTTATTTTATGAAAAATCTAAAAAATGCGTGTTTTTGAAAAATGATGTTTGGTTTAGTTTCTATGTTTATTTTCTAACAAAAATAGATAACATTTTTTAAAAAAAAATAGAGAATGACTAAAAGTCGTTTTTCTATTTTCTAGAAAATACATGTTTTTCAGAAAATAAAAATGGAAAATACACAAACCAAACACACCTTAAGCTTTCTAAGGTTTTCTGATGCCCCCAGGGTGTAGCGCAGACGATAGACGCATGACATCTTTGGTGTAATAGATAGGAATCGATCGATTCTCAGGAACTGACGACCTAGGATTTATCTCACCATGCACATATAGTCTGTGTACCTGCATGTACCTCTCTCCATATTCGTGGGGTCGGCACTAAGGGGACCGCTAAAATAACGGATTACCTTTCTAAGATTTTCTGATTCTAAATTATATTCCCTGATTGTTGATATGACTGAAATATTATATTATAAGGAATCATTAATTATTTAAACCAAATAAAATTACCATTAATAACCAATTAAAATTATCAATGATAATCCCTAATCAAACGCATCCTTAAAATTTAGTTATTGTTGACACATAATCATCCGTTGTCCCAACAATGTTAGTTTAGATTGACTCACTCCTTATGTTGTCCGCAATCGAGATACCCTTTTAGATAATCATCATTTTGAAAAAATTATAAAGTCAATATAAAATTTAGGTCTTCTCTCATTAAGATATATTATGGACAAAAATTAAAAGATAACTCTAAATTATACAAACCACCAAAAACGTCCCTTTTACAAAGGAAGAGAATAAAAAAAAATTGAAAGGACGTATCCAGGTATTTTATCCTCAAAATATCCCTTATCCAATGTTATTGTAATAACTAGCTATAGTTAATATTCGGTAGTTACTATATAACGTTGTTTTTTTATTTCTAGAGTTATTATAGTAGGAATGATTAACTATTACAAGTATAAAAATTATCGTGTAGTTACTACAACATATAAAAGTTATTAAATAACTGTTATAATTGTTTTAAAATAATTTTGATTAATTTAAAATATTTTTTATGAAATTTAAATATTTTTACAAAGTTGATAAACAAAATATTTTGATAAAATATTATTCAGAGTTTAATATTTAAAATTCAAGATTTTATGATTTAGGTTTAGTTACAACATGTAGAACTTGCTCGATAGCTACTATAATATGTACAAATTACTTGTGTGGGGGTTGTTACACCATATAGAAGTTATTTGGTGTTGGTGAAATCAATCCTTGGTCAAGATTGACTAGGTTGACTAAGTTCGAGTTGACTAGAGTTGAGTTTTGATATTTTATCAATATGTTAGTGTATCGAGTGAGAGGTTGAGTGGGTCAATATTGATTAGGTACTTAATAGTTGATTAATATCATTAGTTGGTTGAGCAAGAGTTAAGTAGGTCAATGTTGACTGATATTTGACAAAATATGAAAAATTCAAGTGGGTCATGGTTGATCGAACACTTGGTAGTTAGAAGTCTAACAGGGAGTTAATGAGATAAAAGTCCAAGTGGGTCATGGTTGACTAGACACTTGATGATTGAAAATAACAAATGTCTAAGTGAGTCATAGAGGACCAGACACTTGACATAAAAAGCAAAATCTAAGTGGATTCTAGATGATCGAACACTTGGAATATGGAAGAAAGTCCTAATAGGTCATGAAGAACCAGATGTTAGGTTAGAACAGTGAAGTCTTGATAGGTCAAGATTAACTAGATGCTAGACAATGTCAAGTCTTGATAGATTAAGGTTGACCAGATGCTAAACAACAGAAAACCTTGACAAGTCAAGGTCAACCATGATGCTGAGTAAAGGAAGTCTTGGTAGGTTAAGGTCAATTAGATACTAGGCAAAACGAGAATACAACTTTGGTAAAGCTGAAACAGGAGTATCAGTTAATTAATAAGATGTATTGATCGATCAATGAACTTTAAACCCCCAAAATTGGGATTTGAGGTGTTTTTAGGGTTTGCTATAGTAACTTGGGTTTCTGCTATAGTAGTTAGGGTTGCTATAGTAATAGACTTGCTACAAACCCTAAATTGCTACAATGTTTTTGGGGTTTGCTACAGTCCTCGGGTTTATGATTTCTACTACAGTGTTTTTCTATAGTGCCAAATCGATTGGTGAGTTCCAAAAATCAATTGATGGTATTGTAGCAATGAATAGAAGCTTTCCAAATTAATTACCTAGTTCAACTGATGGCTGTAATTAATTGGTGATGTTAAGCAATCGATTGGTTAGGTGAAAAAAAGTTGTTCTATAGTTTTAAACTGTTGGATTCAATGGTAATGGATTGGTAAAGGAAAGAAATCAATTGTTAGGTGGAAATCAACCTAAATGCAACCATATAAAAGAGGGTTTTATAAAAAATTGAAGGAGCATGTTCTTAAAAAGTTGGAGACAAAGTGTCATTACATTTCCCACCATTAAGAGGTTATCTCCAAAGCAACAAGCAAATTTCCAAAGCAAAGATTTGTGTAAAGTTGTTACTTTCATTTGTGTTTGTATATTTGCTTTGTTCTTGTGTTCTTTTGTAAGAAACAATTTGTAAGAGGCTTCTCCATCTCTGAAAGGTATTTGAGAATGAGAAGATTTAGTGGTGGTAGATTTCTAGGACTAGGCCTTGGATTAGTCACTTTAAGAGGTAAATCAAGTAAAAGACTATGGTGTTGCACATGTGGTGTCAAGTTTTATATAAGTATTCCATTGCGCATTCAAACAACAAGCCCACAATCGAAATGAAGAGATCAAAGTTATTCGCTCCCTCTAGCTCGCAAGGTCTTAATAAGTGGTATTAGAACGATGTTGCTTTTCATCAGATTAACCTCCGTCGAAGCACAAAGATAGAGGAAGAAGAAGAAGCTGAAATCTTGAGCCCTCCAATATCAACAAGTCAAAGTACTGATCATCGAAGGAGCTCAACTTCACTATGGAACCCCAGGATGGATTCAGATATGACATTCAGACACCTCCGTCCTTTGGATTGGGAGGATTCGATCAATGGAAGGAGAGGATGGAATACTTCTTGATGATGGACATCGAGAATTGGTTCATTCTAATGGAGGGATTCGAAGCCCTGAAGGATAGAAAAGGGAGACTCTTCAAGAAGAAGGAATGGACCGAGGATCAAATCTAAAAAAAATTGAGATAAATAATAAGATAGCCAAAATTTTGATTAATTTGGTCCCTAACAATGTTTTGTATAGTATAAGTGAATATCAAGATGTCAAGGGATTGTGAACGAAGTTAATGTTGGTGCAATATCCCTGGATCAAGGTTGACCAAGTTGACTAAGCTTGAGTTGGTTCAAGTTTGAGTCTTGATGTTTAAGTTTCGATGTTTGACAATATGTGAAGATTGCAAATGCAATCATCCGATTGGGGAGATTGTTGGTGCAATTCTCCTTTGGTCAAGGGATGACCAGTCTGATGTGAAGAAGAGTCATGTGGGTCAAAGGGTTAACCAGATACTTGACTGGGAAAGTTCTAACTGGAGGTTAGGCAAGGGGAATTCCTAGTGAGTGAAGCCAGACAGTTGGAAATCTTTGTGAGTGAAGCTAGGTGAAAGACTTAGTGAGTGAAGTTAGGAAGTGGGAAAATCCTAGTGAGTGAAGTTAGGTGAAAGCCCTACTAAGTGAAGCCAGGTAGATGGAAAATCCTAGTGAGTGAAGCTAGGTGAAATTCCTGGTGAGTTAAGTCAGGCAGATGGAAAGTCCTGATGAGTGAAGCCAGACAGATGAAAAACCCTAGTGAGTGAAGCTAGGTGAAAGCTCTGGTGAGTGAAGCTAGGTGAAAAGCCCTGGTGAGTGAAGCCAGGCAGATGGAAAGTTCTGGTGAGTGAAGTCAGACAGATAAAAAGTCCTAGTGAGTGAAGCTAGGCATATAGAAAGACATGGTGAGTGAAGCCAAACACGTGGAAATCTAGGTGGGTCAAGGTTGACCGGACACCTGCTGTTGGAAAGCCCAAATAGGTCAAAGGATTGATCGGATACTTGGCACGAGGAAATCCAGATGAGTCAAGGGTGACCGGACATCTGGTGGAAGTCCAAGTGGGTCATGAAGGATCGAACACTTAGCACGAGACGGTAAGTCTAAGTGGGTCAATGTTGACTGGACACTTGGCACAAGGAAAAAAATTCAAGTGGGTCAAAATATTGACTGGACACTTGATGAAGAAGTCCCAGCAGGTTAAGGTTGACCAGATGCTAGGCATGAGGAGTTCCAACAGGTCACGGTTGATCGGATGTTGGAATTAGGGATCCTAGACTTGATTTAAGCAAGTCAAAGGGAGGCAAATCGATCAACCAATCGATTGGATCGTAGTCCAATCGATCAGTCATGCATGAGTGAATGTTGGCCCAATCGATTAGCTGATCGATTGGGAAGTGAAATAGGACCACAGAGGAGCTCCCAATCGATTAGCCGATCAATTGGGTACCGCCAATCGATCGGTCGATTGATTGGACAGCTGGAAATCGCGCGAGTCGTGATAAAGGTTGAATCGATCAGGCGATCGATTCAGGCCTTCTCCAGCAAAGTATAGAGGCACTCTGAATCGATCGATCGATCAATTCAAGCCTCTCCAATCGATTGATCAATCAATTGGGATGTGACCATTGCGAAGGAAGCGTCGAGTTTAAAGTCATCTTCTTCGCAGCGATTTAGAACCTTTTCTCTCCACTTTTTCTTGCGATTGTTCTCACAGGTTCACGCAAGTTCTTGAAACTTTCTTGGAGAAAAATGTTGTTACACTTCCAAGCTCAAGAGACGTTTCATACAAGAAGGAGAAGCAAGCTAAGGTTTTGCAGATCTTGTAAGATTTGATATTATATTAACTTGTATTTTGTTCCTCTTGTATATCTGTGTGCGTGATCTTGTACGAGGCTTCTCCGCCTCCGGTAGTTACCGAGGAGTTATTTCATAGTGGATGAGTGAGTGAGGGTCGGATCCTTGGATTAGTCATCTTTTCTTGAGATGGATACCAAGTAAATCTCTTATGTTAGCGTTGTGAAAGTTGCTTGAGTGTTTTCTGCTGCAACAACATCATCAAAGCAAGCAACCGAAGCACGACGAGTTATTCACCCCCCCCCCCCCTCTAGCTACAAATCGACCCTAACAGTTAACAAAGCTTCATGAAGATCCGACCATGACGCAAAGTGAAGACAAGCCCAAGGACGCATTGGCTCAAGAACCGAAAAACTTGGAAATCGAGAGGCACTCACTTTTCGAGATGGAGGATGAACTTGAAGAATCATTCAATTTAAGAGTTGAGGGGGAGGATAAATGAACAACATCAAAACAAGATGAACCTTCAACATCCAGAGTTGATGAAGAAGCACATGCAACTCTTACAGTTGAAGAAGGTATAACAATTTTAACTATCAAAAATAAAGATCATATGATATGCTCTTAGTGTAAAAAAAGGAATACTATAAGAGCAAGTATCATAAATTGATGAGGAAAAAGACTAAGTTGATACCCAAAGTGAGGGATAAGCTTAAGGAGGTTGAACCCATGGTACAACAAGGGAAAGCACACATTGTGGGTTTTATATGTAATCAACGAGGGCATTAAAAGAATCAATGTTCAAAGGGGAGGCCTTAAGGAAAAGACAACAAAGGAAGCTCAAGTTTAGGGAGAGATTCCAAGGCATTATTTCATAATGCAATTCCCTTATGTCATGAAAAAAAAGAATGCTTGAAGTAAGTTTAATGAATTTAGATCTTATTATCATAAAATAAAAAGTGTTGGGGATCGATGACCGGCTTGAAGGGGGGTTGGATAGACGGTACCCCCAAATCGATAGCTTCATACACTATTGTTAGCTTTCGCAGCAGAATAATACAAAAAACAAACAAGCTAAACACTAAAGGAAAGAAACAAGCAAACCGCTAACACGTTGTTTAACATGGTTTGGAGATTAGGGCTCCTACTCCACAGTGTGTCCTTGAGGTGGACGATCTCGATCCGTCGATGGATTAGCCCCCGAGAAACTCTGGCTATCTCAAGTAGCTCCTTGTTGGTGGAGAAACCTCACCACAACACTCACAAGACTCTTGAGAACAAATAGACTACTAATTAGGGTTTACCACCACTAATTTCGTCAGAGATAACTAAGCTTCCAAGCTTTGGTTATATAGGTCTCGGGTTGAAAACTCCGCCTACCAGTCGACTGCCAAAACATGCAGTTGACTCCCCTCTTTGGAAATTCGACCGTTACATCCCAACGGCTCGATACCAGTCGACTACTACAACTAACAGTCGATTGCTCCACACTGACCGAGCGAACAGAAACATTCTATTCGCCAGTCGACTGGACCAGTCGACTGGTGAAACAAGCAGTTGACTGGTACCTGAGTACATTCTCTCAGCACTCGGACCCTCACCCTTACGACTCACTTGACACTTCTTTGCAGTCTTGACCTCTTGCCTTCAAGCCTACTTCCTTTGGCTCTAGTCCCTCGGATGCATACAAGCCCGCGGCTCATTCCCAATGTCATTCTTCGCGTATGCCTCAAAGTCGCTTCCCTCGGCCCTTGTCTTCACTGCCTTGTCCACAGTCCCTCGGATGCTCCATCCTTCACTGGACCCGAAGCCATCAACCTGAGTCACATGGGTATCCTACATACCTGCACACTCACATACACATATCAAATAACAAGGATGAACCTAACTTAAACCCTTTGTCCAAATACCAAAACACATGGTTCCACGGACCATTGGGATTGCTCCAACAAAAAGGATGCATAATAATTCTAAGGATATATAATTTTAGATCATATCATACTAGAACTATCTCACCTAAGGAGAGAAAAGTAGAAAATACTCTAGACAATAACTCAAAGAAGTTTAGACATTTGCCTAGAAAAATGAATATTCAAGGAAATCATGAAAAATTAAAATTTGAGGATTATGGAACTAATCCTAAGTCTAGGAGTGGAGTCAAGATTACAAGGGAGGTAATCCTTAGTGTTGATCTTGATAAGACTACAATGACTAAGAATCCTAAGAAGCTTAAGAGAGTTATTAGGAAGGTATCTAAGGAGGTTATCCTTAGTGAGTACCTAGTATATTCAAAGAGCTCCAATATATATTAGGTTCCTAAGAATGTGAGATCTTTTCACACTAGATGAGAATAGGGTGTGTTAACCCTAATTGGAATGATAGTTAACTCAATCATAGTAAATTAATATTTTAGGACATTTTCAAGGTATTGTGATCTCTTGAAAATGAGACTTTAATTTTTATCCTGAGGATTTAATAGGATATCAATAAAATAATTTGAGTCATTAAGTTGATCAAATTGACACAAATAGGATAGAATTCAAAAATGTGACAAGTATGAGTTTTTGACACATTCAAGGGAGATAGGTCATCTATGTCAAATTGAATATTTGACATAATGATTAAATGATGACACTTAGATGAAAATTTTAAGTATTTTCTTTGTGCTATAATTACCATGCTTATGTGCTCCATTGTATATCATGAAATCATATCATACATTCATCTTGACATGATAGTGTATTGTTAATTTTGATATATCTTATTTGAGATTGATATATGTCATGTCATACGCACCATTTAAGTTATGATAAATTTATTTTTGAAAGTTATGCATTTGATGTATATCATACTCATATATATGCATAGATTTAAATTCCTTGCAATTTAGGTCAATGACATTAGTTGACATCCAAGATAAGATTATCTAATTTAAAATGTCTAGTTAGAAATGTATAATCCCGTAGTTTAGGGAAAATGAACTTTACATCTTACAAGAATAATATCATTAACTTATGTGTGTAGTAAGATACATTAGACATAAGTGAAACGTTATGACGAAGAACTAAGTTCAAGATTCAATTTGATGTATCAAATAAAATTTAGTTCATCAAATCCAAATGAATTTTTGCATGACCAATCATGGGGAAAACTAATGTACATGTGATGTGCATTAAGCCCATAGATCATGGTTGGAAATAGGGTTTGAAAGTTATTTCAAAATTATTTTATAAAATCTTGGTGAAATCTATTTATTGATATGAATCACTATTGATTAGGTTGATACAAAGTTAGAGTGAAAATTGAAATTTTCAATAGTTTTAAATTTTATACCATTCTTTGAAAATAAGATGTATTTTCATGGATAATTATTTTTCCTTGATAGTATTTGACATAATGATGTCTGTATGAAATTTTATATATATTTTTAAAATCATAGAATTACTTTTGCATTTTTGAAATTGAGTTTGAAATTAAATTTTAGAGAAATAATCGACTACTGTAAAGTAGCAATCAATTGCTTCACTAGTTTTGGACTAAAATAGATTTGTTTAAGTCATTTAAACTTATTCTTAGATATTTTAACTATTTCTAAAACTCTGTTATGCTTAGATAAATATTCAAAGATGATTTTATTGAAGAAAATGAGAAAGAGAAATTAAAAAGACAAGAAATGGAATAATTAAGGGGGAGATTTAGATTCAAGATTGAAGTTCTTAACCTCATGACTTAGATTTTGAAATTTCTTAAAAGGTTTAGAAACTTCAAATCAATGTTAGTACAATGATTAAAGTTGGAGTATGCTTTGAGGGGAAGGTTCAAGCATGATTTCAATATGAAGAGGGGAGAATGAAGGAATTCAATAAGGATAATGGATGTATGCTCAATGTTGAGCATTAGAGACAATCAAAGGTAGGAGACCTTCATTATAATGATTGGAAGGTTAAAATAGAAGAAGTGTGAAGGGTTCAGGTTAGAAAACCATGATTAGCATGAGAAGTAGGATGTTAGGTTAATGGTTTATCCTAATTTAAACATATTATCAAACATAAAAAAAGGAAGATTGTTAGTACAATCGACCCTAGGTTAAGATTGACTAGGTTGACCAAGCTCGAGTTTACTTGAGTAGAATTTCAATTTTTGACCAATATATTAGTTGGTCAAGTGATCAGAGGTTGAGAAGATCAAGATTAACTAGATACTTGATAGTCGATCTGTAAGGAACTAGAGCGCTAAACATACTTATGCGCAGTGGAAATCATCTAGTTCCTTCAGGAGATCTATGCGAAGGGAAAGAAAAATATACTAAGTTTTTCATAAGATTATAAGAGGTTATACCTTTGGTGCGTGCTCTTTATAGCTTGGATCACAGTACGATCTCACGTTCGTGCCTCTATGGTATCCACACGAACAAGCGTTCGTTTGTCTCACAAACTCACAAAATGGAGATAGGTTTGCTAGCAACCTAGAGAAAGGATTTCGGCCAAGAGAGGAGAAGAGCAAGGAAAATGAAGAATTCCCTCAAAAAATGAAGAAAAATTGCTTAAGTATTTTCATCCAATGAAAATACTTAATTAGCATTAATAGTCTTAATGAGCATTGACACTCCATTAAGGACCACACTTGAAATTTCTTATTTCAAATTCAATTTCAAAAATTGAATGAAATGAATCATTGAATTTTGAAATTCAATAAATCTCTCCATTAATCCTCACTTGAGTCTAACTCAAGTCTCCTTACTTGAGTCTAACTCAAGTCTAATTCACTTGAGTCTAACTCAAGTCTAATTCAATCGAGTCTTACTCAATTAATCTCATGCAATTTCAAATTCAATGAATCACATTTCATTAATTTGAATTGACCCCTTGAGTCTAGGTTGAATTGGATTTAATTCAACAATTAGATCCAATTGAGTCTAACTCAATAAGTCCAATTCGGATAAGACTTAATCCAATGATTCATCATATCAACTGATCTCCAAATCTATTTGTTCTTTGTACGTGACCCAATAGGTTCTCATAACGTTGACAATGTACCCAAATCAACATTTAGATATAAAGAAATGAGTGGTATCTAGCAAGGCATCATTGCTACCCAAGTGACGAGAAAGTCGAGATCCGACCTAACATGTCCGTGGCTATTATCTTGTATGACTTTGTCCCTCTATCCTTGATATCTAGATTGATCAATGAGGCATAGACCATGTCATCCTCTTATCAATCTTTGTGTTTCTTGATCTCTAAGTAGACACACTCAATCAAATAAGCTCAATATATATCTCATATTGACTCATTTGCGCATGGTCATGCTTTCTTGTGTCCTACTAATCAAGGGGCCCATAGATATTGCTTTCGTCATATGGAAGGGATAAATCTCATCTACATCACTCACATCCCTCCGCATAATTCATTGCATATCCAGCGATCGACTTTATTGTCCACTTTGTTATAGGTGACATTTGCCGGTACCAAAGTACACAACTCCTTATGTAGAGAACCGTAGCGACTTCAGGTCTAAGGACTATTCATATCAATAGTCACATGAGAATGTTTATGACACTCATATAACGATCCATGAAACATTCTCATGGCGGGTCATTCAGTATATATTCTCTAATATATACTCATGTGTCAACCTGATATCTCATATCCATGACTTGTGAGATGAAGTCATCCGTTGACCTACATGCTAGTCTCAACGCATTAATATTGACCTTGTATACTAATGCTCAACTAGGAATAGTTAAGAGTATTTTTCTATGTATATCTACAATATCTCACTATCAATTCAACTAATTGATATGTTGTAGATAAGAACCTACTACCCAAGGACATTATTATACTTATTCAATCGGCACTGAACTGAAATAAATATAATAACCAACTTTACCTTTTATTAATAATGATATATGATACAAAATGAGTCCTTTACAATCATCTCATAATTGATACTAGGGCTAATACTAATACGATCAATATCCTTAGTTAATTGAGGAAGAGTCAAGTAGGTCAAGATTTTTTAAAACGGATGCTTGTTACAAGATATGAAAAGTCTAAATGAATCACTGTTGACCAAACACTGTTAGAAGTCCAACAAGGAGTTGGCAAAAGGAAAGTCCAAGTGAGTCATTGTTAACTGGACACTTGATAATCAGAGATGACAGAAGTCCAAATGGGTAATAGAGGACCAAACACTTGCCATGAGAAGCAAAATCCAAGTGAATCATGGATGATTAGACACTTGACATGTGGAAGAAAGTCCTAATAGGTCATGAAGGATCAAATGTTAGGTAACAATGGTGAAATCTTGGCAGTTCAAAGTTGGCCATATGCTAGGCAATGAAAACTCCTGATAGATTAAAGTTGATTGAATGCTAGACAATAGAAAGTCTCAGCAAGTCAAGATCAACCGAGATGCTTAGTAAAGAAAGTCTTAGTTTGGTTGAGATAAATCGGATACTAGGAAATATGAGAATACAATTTTGGCAAAGCTAAAATAGGAGTATCAGTTAATTGATAGGGTGTATTGATCGATGAACTCTAAACCTCAAAATTGGG
This sequence comes from Zingiber officinale, assembly GCF_018446385.1. Lineage (NCBI taxonomy): Eukaryota > Viridiplantae > Streptophyta > Magnoliopsida > Zingiberales > Zingiberaceae > Zingiber > Zingiber officinale. Next base: position 71,451,629 of record NC_056006.1, on the reverse strand, counting down.
ATATGAGGTGTTTTTAGGATTTACTACAATAACTAGGTTTCTATTATACTAACTAAGATTCTGCCTACAACCCCCTCACACACACACAAAAAAAATAATTAAAAAAAAAAATCAAGGTTTGCTACAATAATTAGGTTTCCTATAGTGTTTTCGGGATTTGCTAAAATACTCGTGCTTAATGTTTTAGCTACAGTGTTTCCCTATTGTGCAAACCAATTGGTGAGTTCTAGCAATCGATTGATGGCAATGTAGTAGTGAATAGAACTATCCCGAATCAATTGTCCAGTTCAACTGATAGTTGCCAATCGATTGGTCAAGTAAAAAAGAGTTATTCTGTAGTTTTAAATGGTCGAATTCGATGACAATCAATTGATGAAGGTCAATAATCGATTGTTAGGTAGAAATCAATCCTAATACAACCATATAAAAGAGAATTTCATGAACATTTGAAGGAGCCAGTTCTTGGGAAGTTGGAGACGAAGTACTGCTGCATTTTCCACCATCAAAAGACTATCTCCAAAGCAACAAGCAAGCTTTCAAAGAAAAGATTTATAGTTGTTACTTTCATTTGTATTTATATATTTTCTTTGTTCTTGTGTTGTTTTGTAAGAAATAGTTTGTAAGAGACTTTTCCGCTTCGAGAAGGTATCTAAGAAGAAGAAGATTTAGTGATGGTAGATCATTAGAACTAGGCCTTGGATTAGTCGCCTTAAGAGATAGATACCAAGTAAAGAAACTAAAGTGTTGTGCATGTAGCGTCAAGTTTAATTCAAGTATTCCATTGTGGATTCAAACCACAAGCCCACAATCGAGAAGAAGCGATCAAAACTATTCATCTTCCTCCTTTAGCTTGCAAGGTCCTAACACTTATTAATTGTTACAACATGAAAAAATAACTATTTTAGTATTCAAATTTAGGATTTAGAGTTCAATATTTTAAAATTATGCGTTGTAACAGTTACATAGCAACTTCTACCCTTTGTAGTAGCTAGTTGTAGCTATTACAATTAGGAGTGCAAACAAATCGATCAAATTCGTGAGCTTTTCGAGCTAGTTTGAAAATTATTTAATTCATATTTAAAATTATCAAATTCGAGCCAAACTCGAATATGCTTGATAATTTTTTCGAGCCAAATTTGAATCTAAAATATTTTATTCGATTCTTCACGAGCTATTCGTGAGCCGAATTCAAATCAAACTTTGATTATTCTTATGTAATTTTAATTTAAATATGATTAAATTAAAATTTGAATAATTCTAATTGAACTCGAATTTAAGTCATTTCGAACTATAATTCATTTCTACTCGAATTAAGGTTCAAATACTTTGAGCCGAACTCGAGCTTGACTTTTATTTTGAACCGCGCTTGAGACAAAATTAGTATTCAAATCTCATATTTTTTTCAAACTCGAATTCAAATATTAATATTTTTTATATTATTTGACTCGATTTGATTAGATGACACCCCTAACTATAATATTACTGGAGGTAACAATATTTTCGGATAAAATATCTAACATTTCTGTTTGACTTTTTTTTGTTTTTGAAAAAGAGATGTACTTTTAATTATTTACTTAATTTGGGTGCGTTTTGAATTTTACCCGTATATTATTTTGTTTAGATGTTTATGATTGATTGATAGTTAGGGGCAGTGTTTCTCTGGTCCAGAATTCTTGGGTTAATCTTGGTCCTTTATATGTTCATTGGATGGATAAATTATATTCCATCTGTTAAATAGATGAGATTCAATTTATTCTATCAATGAATATGGAGAGTCTTCTCTAGTCCAGAAGATTTGGCCTCGATAGTTAGGATAAACCATAATTTGAAAATAGAATAATTTTCTTAAAAAATATGTTGTATATACGGTGACAAAAAGTTAGTGTATTTAATTTGTATCAACCTGGGAGAAGATAAAATTAACTTTCGCTGACCGATCTCGGACAATGTCCCTTTGTGGCAAAGCGAGTAGTGCGGTTTGGTCGACATCTATTTTTGAACAACTAGTGTACGGAACTTGTATGATCCAGTTTTCGGAACTTACTAAAATAATTTGAAAAATAGCTAGATTTCCTAAATCTAAACACCTGATGATGTTAAGGTCAAGGGGAAAAAACAATATAGTTTTGGAAATTTTGAATGATCAGATTAATTTATAAAATTTTAGAGAGTGAAACGATAAACTGGACTTCACAGAAGAGGAGAGCTCGACCAAATTATTTTGTGTTAGTAATATTGTTTTAAGTTTATTATGATTTAATATGTGAATAAGTTTTAGGTGTTTGGATATAACGTTAAATAATATTATTTTTCATGCACATCAGTAATTTATGAAGAAGTATGCAATGCGAGTGGCAATTGCTAATTCTCCTAAAAGTAAAAAAGTTAACTTAAACTTGACGCAAATCAAATGAATCCCGCTGGCTAACTTACCACATGACATTATATGGAGCAAGGTCCAAAGAAGATTTCAAGAACCCGTGTAATTAAGAAAATAAAATAAAAAATTATGCATTGTCTGTCATGGGAAGATTCAATATGCTTCCAATTGATACAGGTAGTTTATATGTTTGCCACCCGACCAATTTTTGCTTGTTCTAGAATATAGTAAGGCCACAGAATGTTTGCACTATTGTCACAGGTAAAAGATAATGAAGCAAACCAGATTTCTGTTGGTCATGATTAATCTCGAACCTTATGTTTTTTCTTCTTCTGCTTGTTTCTTCCTGAGCTGGGTTCTGAAACGGCACCATCAGGGGTGTTGTTGCGGGTCTTTTGTTTCTTGGTCTTCGACACAGTTCTGGATGCAAAATCCATGTTTTTCTCTGACAAACTTGATGATCTTGTATCTTCAACCTCATTGTTTTCAGACTCCATCTTGCACAGTTTCTTACTGAGATTTCTTTCATAAGCCTTCTTTGCTTCGTCATAAGGAAGTAAACCCCACTCCATCATCCTACAACGGATCAGCCATATGCACTAATTTTAAAATACTGCGTATCTTGTTAAGTTATGCAGCAGAGGAATATTCATAACAGAATGAGGAAAAAGAAACAAACATAAATGATGTTCGACAAGTTCACATATCAGTAACAAAGTTGAGATGGCATATATAATAATATACACATCATCTATAACTTCACTTTGTGATTACTTATTCAACGTCAAATCATGAGTCAATTTATCAGCGGAACACATTTGATCTCCTACACATCTGTAGTGTTAATTATCAGGATTTCTTTTTAAGCTACCTGATATTCTCAGGCAATTATAAGGCAACAAAACCCAATGCCTTTTTTGCTCCCTCCCACAGACTCACAGCTGTTAAGTACCCCACCGAGACCAAAAACAGCTTGATATGGAAAATTACAGGTCAATATAGGACAACTTATTGGTTCCATTACCTCTTGTGCATGAGATCTCTGTATTTACTTGGACAAATATCTACTAACTTCACTTGGTTCCCAACTTCCTTTACTTTCGGATTGGTCCTTTCAGTGAATCAAGTATTCATGTCTTGGTCTTGGAAGCTTGGCCAGTCTATGGATAAGGATATTGTTACTTCTTTGTCATTTTGGGCGTGCAAGGTAAGTTTAGTGACTCCTTCCCTCAGTCACTTAAAAAGTACTTAGATTATAGTTGAAGCATACTTAGGTTGCCCCCTAATATGATCTTTGTTTTCTTAGAAAGGTTTAAGAATATTTATATGGAGAACAAGATGAATATTGTTAGAGGAGGAAAGGTCAAACTTATAGGTAAAATTTTTCAACCTAATTAATGATTTTGAGTGACCCTTCCTTGAACTTCTGTTGGGGAATATAGCTTTATGAGGGCCATATCTCAAACATGAAACTCCATGAATCTTCTCTTTTCATCGGCCCATTTCTTTATCTTTTGTAAGGCGATACCAATTGATTTAGTTGTTGGTGTACAAAGATAATCTCAAAAGAGCTCTTTCTATTAATTTACTCCAGTGCAACTTATAGGAGAACTGGATAATATTTAGCAATTCGCCCTATCCTTCTAGTAGACACCCACATAGTGCCATAGATATTCCTCCAAAATGGCATTTACTCAGTTTGGCCATTTGTTTGTAGGTGTATGGCTATAACATATTCAAATCTGAGTCATGTATAGTCTCCAAAATCTTCTAATGACTTCCAAGTCTTTATCACTTAACAATGATCTTTGAAACAACCAATATTTCATTGCTATTTTAAAAAGTAGTGGGTTGTCTTTTCAACTGAGCATTCATTGGACACCAGAATAAGAGTCACATGAAACTCCATGAATCTACTCTTTTCATCGTCCCATTTCTTTATCTTTTGGAGTAAGGTCATACATATTGATTTAGTCATTGGTGCACAATGCTAAGCTAATGTCAAAAGGGCTCTTTCTATTAATTTTCTCCAGTGCAAGTTATAAGAGAACTGGACATTTAGCAACTCACCCTATCCTTCTAGTCAACACCCACATAGTGCCATAGATATTCCTCTAAAATGGCATTTACTCAGTTTGGCCATTTGTTTGTAGGTGCATGACCTATAAGGTATTCATATATGAGTCAAGCATAGCCTGAAAAGCTCTCTCTCCAAAATCTTCTAATCACTCCCGAGTCTTCTAATTCATAAGTATGGTCAAGTTACTTTATTCAATAAAGAGAGAGATGTCACAGAGATATCATAAGTTTTTGTTACAAAGAACAAAGGTCTACTAAAGCAAGGAAAATCTAAAGATAAATCTTAGTCTAGAGAAAAGATCAAACATTATCACTGTGGTAAGTCAGTCACATAACAAGATTACAGGATTTGCAAAAGAAACAAAACAGTGAGAAGATAATAAAATGATCAAAATACAACAGCTCAGTGCCACAAGTTGTAACACTTGAGAAGACGAAAATTGAGATCACAGGGAATACTTATGTGAAAGAGATAATTGATTCAGTTGTAACTCCTAGAAAAGAATTATTTTCTATGTACAAAGCTGGTGTTTTTGACAAAGTAAAAATGGGCAACAACAGTTTGACTATTGTAAGAACTAAGATGTGGGCATTGGAACCAATGTTTACACTTGTATTGAAGGATCTGCTGCACGTGTCAAATCTTCCAATGAATCTGATTTCTACACATGCCTTAAACTTATAAAATATCACAATTATTTTTAAAGTGGAAGCTCATCAAAGAAATAATAGTGATTGCTAGAGGCAAAGCCAACTGTACACTTTACAAGACTCAAGAAAATTACTGCAAGATAACTTGGATGCATTGGAAGATAGAAATCTCTCAAGATCTATAGTATAGGAGACTAGGCCAAATGAGTGAAAAGGACTGAATATCTTAGCATAGGACATATGAATGAAAAGGACTGAACATCTTAGCAAAGAGTCTCTTAATTCCTATAGTAAAGGTATTACTTGCTGCTTGTAATGATTGTTTAGTTGGTAAGCAACATAAGGTCTTCTTTACAAAATTCTCTAAAAGAAAGAAAAATATTAGTTATCTGGTCTATTTGAATATCTGTGGTCCTTTAGAGACAGAGATGGTGTAATGGGTACTTTCTCACATATATTGATGATTCTTCAAAGAAAGTATGAGTTTACTCCTTGAGAACTAAAAACCAGTCAAAAAATTTGAAAGTGCATGCCATGAAAGAACAAGAAACAAGTGAACTTTAAGGTGGACTGGAACAAAAATGGTGGCCAGTATGCATCTACTCAATTGGGCTGTTGTTTATCAGAATGCAACATCAAATAAGAGAAGGTTGTACCTGAAATTCCCCAGCACAACAAGATAGCATATATAAGAACAAGATTATTATTGAAATGCTCAAATGTATGATCGAGATGGCAATTTGCTAACTTTTTTAAAGGATGAAGGCACCTAGACTGTTGCTTGCTTGATTAACTTTTAGTGTCGTAAGTCAGAAAGCATATAAAATGGTAAGGATGTCTTATAGTTTTTTATTGCAGAGTTCTAGTACATCTGTACATGCACCAAACAAAAGACGTTAGAAGCTCAATGACAAGACTATTCATCGTCCATGCTATATTGGTGCATTCATACCTATTATTTTCTTAATCATCATATGTAATATCTACATACATAGAGCTTCCATCACGTGAATGAATCATCCAATTCCCCCTATTTTGTTGTTTTGCACTAGGAAAATTCAGGAAAAACAGAAGCGTATCATACCTGGCAGGATCGTTTGAACAAAGTTAAAGAATATACAGACTAAAAAGTAAAAGTCACTGTTAAAATATCAATACAAAACATACTTGATCCCATTTCTCCCAACATTATCCATCCTCACTCCTGTTTATGCAAAGATTAAATGAGATACGGCAGATCATCCTCATGGACAACTCAACTAACCACAATCAAGTTATATGGCACACCAGACCCCTCTCGTGCAACTACATCATGACATAACACCTAGTGCTTGGATCAAACTCCAAAACGTGATAAGATGAAATCATTGGGAGTAAGTGTACCTTAATATGTATTTACTTTGGTTTGTTTATATATTGCCCAAACCAACATAGAAAGTATCATCTATAAATCAAGCACAGGCAAACAACTGAATGACCCATAACCATATTACCACCTTCCATTTCATATAATTTGCAGGCAATTAAGTAAACCTTTACCACAATGCAGGCAATTCATCCTCCGGAAGCTTCTGGTAGAGCGTCTCAAGGAATATCCTAAACGGCTCTCTCTGCATTTGAAAAAGTAATCATCAAGACATGCAAACCAAGTTGAAGCTGGAAATATAAACTCCAATAGATGAGTGGAAAAAACCTGATCCAGGGTTTTATATCTCTGCCCTGGCAAACAAGATTCACTCTCTACTTCTTGCTCCAAATCCCATTTACAAGTCTTCGCCTTTTCGTTCTTTGTCTTCCTGCTTTTTTTGGTGCAACTACCCTCGAAGAAATCAGCAGTCTACAGTACGCAACAAGAGTGGGAGAAATAAAAGGAAGAGCACAAAAGCCAAGCTAAGATAAAACCTCAGTAGTCTCAGATTTGTGGTGTTTTTGTTCTTCTTCTCGAAGTGGCATGCTGCTACTCTTCCCATCTCCTGTCCCCTTTCTTTTTCGCTGCATCCCCCGTGTTAAATTCACATCATTCACCATCATAAAATATAGGAATTTAACGAACACAAGGAATTGAGCAAAAAACCTTCATTTCCCGGGAGATCGTCCGACGAGGAGTCGACGTTGTCGTATCCTCCGGCGGCGAAGCCATCTATTTCCGCAGTTCTACTTCACTCGCTGATGGATTCCCTCAAATACTCACATCCACAAGGATCATGACATCCTAACCGTCCACTACTCCTTTTAGTAATATTTCAGCCGCTCATAGATAACGGATCAAATAAATCTTGCATTCGCTAGGATGTTGATATCCGTCTAGGTTTCATCGTCAGTTGTTAAGAGGATTCAAAAAGGAACCTCTCTTTTTAATAAATTCCAACCTTTTTTTTATGTACCCAAAAATCGCCCATATATATATTTTTTTAATTCTACACTAGTCTCAGTTCAGTATACAATAATATTTAGACTAAGAATCAAAATTTGAATTTCAACCGGATGAATATTTTGAGGACCAACATGCAAAAATGGATATGATGATGTCCCTGAGATTATGGTGTCATGATAGGGTATTTATATTATCATTTAAGTATTCATGGTTTGATCCCTAGCTATAATATATTTATAGAAATTTTTTCTCTAAATGAGGGACGCAATCAAAGAATGGTTTCTGGGCTGACCACTACGTGTACTTTATGATTTGTTGATGAAAATTTTTCATGAGACTAAATCGATCATCCAAAGATAATTAATGAGATTAATTGAGATTATAATAGATTGACATATTAAAATAAATTAACTTAATTTAATTAAAATTATTAAATATAAATACTGTTATTAAAAAACTCTTTATCAATTTCATTAAAATTATTTATATTTTATTTTAAATAATTTAAAATTATTATAGTAATTATATAATGCGAGAATTAAAAGAATTTTGATAAATATAGGAAGATGCTATGTTTTGATTTTTTTTTTTTAAATAAATACCCTATTGAAATAATCAAGAGCTACTTGTGATTTGTTGGCACTTAACCAGCTAAGTCGAGTCAAATTTTACTGTGTTCAAATTTATTTGATAGAAAAATCAAGTCGAATTCAAAATAAATTAAGTTGTGAAATAATTGTTTAAGTTAATTTTCTTGTTTTTATAACTTTTGAGCCTCGTTTGTTTAAATGATATTAAGCTCTCACATTAAATATGTTTAATTGTTTGAATTTTTTATATTTTAAATTTGTTTGGTTGGTTATTGAATTTGTTCACAATTAATTTATGTTGAACAACCTTAAAAAAAATTCTTCCTTTCTTTTATTCACTTGATATTGACTATAAATTAATCTTACGATTTACTTTCCTTCATATAATATGGGGCAAATTATGAAAGATACATAGGATGAGCATAATTACTTTTTATTAGAATATTATTCATGAATATTAATAAAATTAAATTAATTTAACAAATTGTTCTATTTTATTTATTTAATTGATCTAATATATATTAAATAAATATAAATAAATAAATTATTATCAAATTAAACGTCAAATTTATTCACCAGATAGATTTAATTATAACCTCCTCGGTTTGCATCCAAGATATTTCTCAATGGGGAAGTCAATTGTCAAGGAGCTCTTTCGTTTTTTTCGCATGGAGCGGCTCGGAGCCTTGGAGCCTACCTTGGGCTCTTTTTTTTTTTTTAATGTTTTTTTAATTAAAATATTTTAAAAAATTTAGTTTTTGTTTAATCAAATTAAAAATAAAGGAATGGTGAGAAAGTACGATATAAATTGTTAAATTTTAGTTTTTTTTCCCTTGGATAGCATAGTGAATTGGGAATTGGGATCCAATGCCATGAGATATAATCGAATTCGGATCCGAGGGTTTAGGGTTATCGGGATCCAGCCCCAAAATTTCTTTCGGCGATTCATCTCCTTCAACCATCCCCGCCATCCGACCCGTCGTGATGCTGAAGTTTCTGTCGAAGGTGCGGGTGGAGTTCAATGCGCTAGACCCACGGAAGGCGGCGTGTGTGGAGATCCTGGCGCTGTGCAACGGCCGCAAGGCCAAGGAGTCCAACCCCGCTTGCCAGGTCGAGCTGCAGCGCCGCACGGATGACAGCCCACCACGGGTTGTCGTAACCTACGTCAACGGTGTCGAAGAAGTTATCGACGCCGCCGCTACTCCTGCCCAAGTCATCCGCAAGCAGATACTCGACCGGGGGCAACTCCTAGAAACCGAACAAATGTTCCGTGAAGCCGGAGTTGTGTGGCCCGTGCTCATCCCCGAGGAGGAGATCCACCAGTCATTCCCGGGTACTAAGGTGCGTGCTTCTTGTTGGTGCTCTTTTAGGTTTCGAGCTCACATTTAATTTCCTCTCTATCAACCGTTTCTCTATTTTATCACCATGTTTTAGGTTCTGTTTATTCTGGTTTTTCTTTATTTGAAAATTGAGTTGATTTATTAACTTCTTCCTCTAATAGTACGAGACTACCATTGTGTTTGAAGACCTTTCAATAGTCAACATGGGATTATGAGACTACCATTGTGTTTATGATGCTCAAAACTCTTATCTTATGATTTTGACAAATGACAATAGAAGACCAACAATGTGGATCATCAAAATGTTTTGGCCGAAACATTTTTGAGACCACTATTATCTTTATGATGCTCCCAAGTGATATAGCACAAGAAGAGATTGAATGCTGGGAGGAATACTTTCAGACTTTTGGTGTTCAAAATGATAAAAATAAGATTATCATTCAATTCTCTATACTCTGAGGAAAGACATAAAATATTTTAAAAAGTTTTTTTGAAATATGAGGTATGCCCACTTATTCTCTATACTCTAAGGAAAGGCTTGTCATTTTTCATTATCTTCAATAATATGATGATTATTTAATTAAACATAAGTTTCATGCTCGTAGTTGCTACAACTATTTTCTTTTTGATAATGTCAAGGATATAACAAATTACGGGTTACTGCCGTGTGACCTGAGATCACGAGTTCGAGTCGCGGAAACAACCTCTTACAATGCAGGATGAGGCTACTACATACAATAGACTCAATATGGTTCGACCCTTCCTCAGGACCTCATATTGGCAGGAACTTCATGCATCGGGCTGTCCAAGGATATAGCAAATTACCCATTTTATAGTTTATGTTCTATTGAACATTAGTGAAATTGTTACACCTTTCAATCTTTACAGCATGCTATACTGGACACTATTGTGCCCATGGTCTTTGCTGAATGAAGAAAGGGGCATTCAATCAATCTATATCATTGACATGATTATGGTTTCAGGTTCTACTGGACCTTGATTGAAGTTGTTACACCTCTTTTCAATCTTCATCTTCCTAGTATTATGTCCATGGATCATGGGCATTGCTGATTGAAGAATGAGATATACTAATGATCTATATAAATTCAGACAAAGTGCTTTGGTGCTGCTGGCCCATCCTCTTTCTCTATGCTAATCTTAGCAGAATACAAGATTGTTGTGCCCATGGTCTTCGCTGAATGAAGAAAGAAATATTCTATCAGTCTATATCATTGACATGGTATATCATGCTAATCATGTCAATGATATAGCAAGTTATCTGTTACATGCTAATATTTGCAGAATACTAGATTTTTGGCCCCATTCCTTAACTCTTTTATAATTAAAAAAGGAAGAGAACCGGACCTAGAATATAAACTATAATCCATATTAATTGATCATAAGTAGAATCTGTGTTATCCACAATCATTTCTTAATTTGTATTTGCTAATTAAACCTTTTCTCACTCATATTTCTACGTGCCCTTTCTTTATCAAGGTACCATTTCTTCTATAGGTCAGTTGAAAGGATCTGATAAATGCAATTTGTGAGGATTGAATAGTTGAAAAAATGCCTTCTAGTTTTATCAGTAAAATCCATGATAATAAAAATCATCAGAAAGACTTGTAGAATGATCAGAGGTTTAAAGATATCAGAGGATGAGAATTTAAAGCTAATCCTTTACTTAGCATGGCTTCTTTTATGCGAGTAAAGCTTTAGTTAGCATGACTGCTATGTTTTGCTTGTTTTCTTAATAAATCAGAGTTAATTTTGACTCTTTTTTTTGTGTAAAAAATGCAATTCCAAATTTATTTTGCTTTGGGCTTCTTCATTCTAGTTTTACTTCATGTGTCTCACAACCTGAAATGCATTGTGCTTGAAAATGGTAAACTTTACTGAAGTGATTTTCATGCTTTATGTAAGACATAGTTTGCCTGTCAATCAAACACAAATGGATAATACTAACAAGTAAATTTGCAGCATTGATGAGCCAATTATTTTTGGTTCTTTAGCGAACTTTTAGAGCAGGTTCCCCAAAAACCAACAACATGACCCATTTTCTACTTAGTGACTTTTTTTTTTTTATCTCCCAGTTGTATGTGCAGCATTTTTTTTAATCAAAGGCATTGAAAAACAAGAGCAAACACTTTGGTAGGGGGATTGGGGCAGCTATGAAACCCAATTTAGGAGAAATAATCAGCCATGTATTAGCATCTTTTATCAGTAACCCTTTATGTCATCATCTCTTTGTTATATTGTCTATTTGTTCATAACTGCATAAACAACATTTAGCTTGGTAATGGCATTCAAAGCTTTTTACATATGCATACAGATACATATTACAGAACTTACTGTGGTTGCTTTTACAATTCTCTAGAACATAGTTAAACATAGATTATTCCATTAAAACACAAATCATATTATTGAGATCAGGAATATTTTTTGATGCGTTTATATCACCTCTTATCCATCTTCTGCTTTGTGTCATTCATTGAGATTTCATTGCATTCTTTCTAATTGGATTGAGAGCCCAGTTAATGTAAGATATTCGTTCTTCTATAGCCAAAGAAAGCTGAAGATAAGAACCAGTGACATTGGCACTCGATCCAGGTTTTCTAGAGACTTTTTTTGGAAGAAAAATATTTTCAAGAAACTAATTTTCACCTATATTAGTCTTTCGAGATGCAGTTTGGAGTTGCCCTCCCATAGCAAAGTAAGTTTGTGATCCTTGATTTCTGACTCGTGACATTTTTTAGTAACCTTTGCTTGTTTACGAATCTAGTCTAAATCGGACTATTCTATACCAGGAGATGACTGGATTTTAGTTTGATTGTTAAAAAACATGTCATTTCCTCTATAGCATTGGTGAATAACTTATGATGCATTCTTCCTCGTTTAATCATATTGAACTCTATTAAAGACAGTTGCATTGGTTGTTCAGTCTATATGTTTCATAAATTGCTTCACCATTCATTCATTTATGAATTACATCTACTCAATCTAAATCATTGTCGAAAGTTTTGCCTTTGCTTTGTCATCACCATGAAACTGCATATAATCCGAGCTGACGTGGACCGATGTGTTTGTGAAGTCCATCATGATTTCCTTTTGATCAACAAATAGACAAGCTAGCTGCCGGATAATGTAGGATTTTTTTTTTAAAGTTGTTTTAGAATAAGGGAACAAAATCCAAATGGAGTGCTAGAAGAATGCATATTTTTAGAGCCTGATCCTTAAACTTACCATTCATTATCTTTAGGCACCAACTCTCAGGACCTGTTTCCAAACTGAGAAAGAAAGAAAATCTGAGAAGATGAATACTATGGAAGATAAATATTTTTTTTTAAAAAAAAAAGTGTGGAAAGAAAGGTGCATACCTGAGACAAAATAAAAGACAGAAAGTTAAACATATTAATAATAAATTATTTTACAGTGAGTTCTAATTATCTTTTTACTATGTTCAGTGATCTATTACGCCACCACATATCTATTAATGGAGCCAGGTCTTAAATGAACTGAATATTTAATGAACATGTTTGGTAGTAGGTTCCATAACATTCGTTTATACTTATTCAATAGTAAAAGTATGTATAAAATAAATAAATTTGAATATTAGTAATTCTCTCACGTTTATAAATAAAATTCATCAATAATTTATGAATAAATTCATTTATTAAGTTATATAAAATTTAATTATAAATTTAATTTGTATTCAACTACATAAAAAATCATATAAATTTAAAATACTTAACTTAATTATACGGATAATAATATTGTTAGCTGAGTTCGCTAAGTTTCAACAAATTTGAAGCGTAAATAAAAAAAAATTAATACGAGAGAAGAAGAAAAATAATATTTTTTTAATTATATGAATAATTTTTAAAAATTTTAAGAAATTCATATTGTTATCTTATAAAAACAATATTTTGACAAACAAGTTTCTTGATCTTTCGAACAAAAAATATACTAGGATAAACCTTGAAAATTTTTAAAAATAATAGAAAACGTTAGCTATTACTTCCACTCCTGTGCCATGTTTTCTTGGTCCTGATTAATTCTGGCAAAACGAATGATCCGTTTGGTAGGGGAAAAAACAGAAGGATAGGTGCGAGCGTGTATTTGTATCTTCCATTCAAAAGCTAATAACTTGTTCATCGCCACAAACAACCACTCTTCCATTTTCTTTGACCAGTTAATCGAACCCGGTTCATCCTCCCATGAATATCATAGGGAAGGTTTCATTTTCTCAGAAAATAAAAATAAAAAATAATATGAAAAATATAAATCAAACGCCCTCTCGGGATCGGGGCTGAACCGAGAAATCCAAACCGCTTATTCACACACAGCTCGTAGAGTAATGCGATCGAATCCTTCCTTAAAAAAAAAAAAATAATAATAATAATAATAATAATAGCAAAATAATAATAAAAGACGATATGGAGATGGAGGTAGCTGGGACGAGCGGTGGTAGTTGAATCATCCAGCAGTTCGAACTGCACTTCCTGTTGATGTTGATGCCTTTAAATGCACCGTCTGATCTTCATCATCCCACCACGCCGTAACAACTCGACTATCTAGAGACAAGGGAAGGAAGCTTCTGATCGATGGCTCCGGGTGCGACGGTTCTTCCGACGAATGAGGAGACGCTGCGGGCGAGCTTCGTCCGCGACGAGGACGAGCGGCCCAAGGTAGCTTACAACCACTTCAGCCACGACATTCCAGTCATCTCTCTCGCGGGGATCGACGACGAGACTGCCAGTGGTGACGGAGGGAAGAGGGAGGAGATCCGCCGCAGGATCGTGGAAGCCTGCGAGGACTGGGGCGTGTTCCAGGTGGTGGACCACGGCGTCGACGCCGGCCTCATCTCCGAGATGACGCGCCTCGCGAGGGAGTTCTTCGCGCTCCCGCCGGAGGAGAAGCTCCGGTTCGACATGTCCGGCGGCAAGAAGGGCGGCTTCATCGTCTCCAGCCACTTGCAGGTACTGAAACACACTCGCCTTAATTTGGTTCTTTCGGAACTGAGCCGAAATGTCCGGTTCGGCCGGTTTGCAGGGAGAGGCGGTTCAGGACTGGAGGGAGATCGTGACCTACTTCTCCTACCCGCTGCCCGCCCGCGACTACTCGCGGTGGCCGGACAAGCCCGAGGGATGGCGGTCGGTGGTGGAGGCGTACAGCGAGAAGCTGATGGGACTGGCGTGCAAGTTGCTGGAGGTGCTGTCGGAGGCGATGGGCCTCGACAAGGAGGCTCTCACCAAAGCCTGCATCGACATGGACCAGAAGGTCGTGGTCAACTACTACCCCAAGTGCCCGCAGCCCGACCTCACCCTCGGCCTCAAGCGCCACACCGACCCCGGCACCATCACCCTCCTCCTCCAAGACCAGGTCGGCGGCCTCCAAGCCACCAAGGACGGCGGCACGACATGGATCACGGTCGAGCCCGTGGAGGGCGCCTTCGTCGTCAACCTCGGCGACCATGGCCACGTGAGTATACTCCAACTAATCGGGCACTACTAGCTCGTTCGATGAAATGCCGTCACAGAGTTAATGTATGGCTTTTGGTTGTGCATGCGCAGTACCTGAGCAACGGCCGGTTTAAGAACGCGGACCATCAGGCGGTGGTGAACTCCAACTGCAGCAGGTTGTCGATCGCGACGTTTCAGAACCCTGCACCGGAGGCGATCGTGTACCCGCTGGCGATCAGGGAGGGGGAGAAGCCGATACTGGAGGAGCCGATCACGTTCATCGAGATGTACCGCAGGAAGATGAGCAACGACCTGGAGCTGGCAAAGCTCAAGAAGCTAGCGAAGATGGAGAAGCAGGCAGAGTTGGTAGCGCAGGAGAAGACGAACGGCGGCATCGGCGTAGCGACTGCCAAGGGACTGAATGAGATTCTCGCTTAATTATTGCGCAAACAAATTTCGTAATACTTCTGTGGATGCTCTGTGCATGTAATAAACTTTATGGCGTATGAATTACGAGATGGTTCATCGTTATTCTACTTATTTATATTTAGATTGCCAGAAAATTAAAGATCGATAATATAATTGTTGAGCCCAATGGAATGCAGTGTCTTCTGCCCTGCCTAATTCTCAAGCAAACAGGGTAGAGATTCATGTTCTTCAGTTAACTTAATTCCGGCCAACTCTCACCGGACGCAAATGCAACCTTACATCCATCACCGAGAGAGGGAACTCCTACAAGTTTTTGTTTATAATAATTATCTTAGACCATAAATTCAGAAAACTCCACCTCACTAGCTAATAGAGAAGCAGAACTCTATTAAGATTGTCTATGTACGTGGTTCACTACTAGCCAATTAATCTAATTGACTCAACTAATGTGACACACTGTTGGGTCGTGTGATCTGCCTATTCGATTAATTAACCGAGTTCATCTTGTCGGGAAGCTGAGAAGATGGATCTGTCGGTGTGACATGCCTGGAAGGTTGACCGTATTCCCATGACCCAAATGATGAGTTGTCTTCTGTGTTGACCAAGTCATCCGAAGTCCCCTGATCAACGGTACCTGTAGTCCAAGGTTGCCCCGGTCTCTGGTACCCCGATGCTCGAGGCAGGTCCCACGAATATATAAGTAGCCGCATAAATAGAGCAATGAAATAAGTGACGAGTACGAACACGTACCCTGGCCCCAGGGGACGCCCTCGGATGGATGGAGGAGCTGGTTGTGGCGCTGATCGAGCTGTCGTGACCGTGAAGAGCATATAGACGCCCACCAGATGAGTAACTGGCTCCGGTGGCTAGAAGTCGGGCGCGATATGGATCCGCAAGGCGACGGACGATCCAACTATAACCTCGGCTCGCAGGCCGGCATGCAACAGCGGCACGAAGGCCGAACACTCCATCGACTCGCAGGCCGGGATACAATAGCGGCACGAAGGCCAAACACACTCTCGGCTCGCAGGCCGGAATATAGGCATAGTACGATACTTGAGCCCTCGGAAGGCGACTGCTCGGAGGGTGGCGATGTTGCCCGGAGGTGTCGGCGGCTGCGGCAGTGGCTACCAGAGGTGACGGCGCTGGACGCCGGAGGTGCTAGCCGCCAAAGACGGCTGTGGCAGTGGTCTCCCGAGACGACGGTGCTGGTGGCCGAAGACGGCTGCAGCAGTGGCTGCAGCGGGAGGTGTCGGTGGCGGCAGCCTCTGGAGGAGGCACGTGGCCGGCGAGAGGCGCTGGCGGCCACTGGAAGCCACGGCCGGCTGAGGCACTCGCTGTCGGCAATGTGGGAGAGGGGTGCGAGGAGGAGAGAAAAGGAATGGCAGCCAGCGCCGGCGAGGAACGTGAGGGAGAGAAGCTGCCACCCCCCCCCCCCTCCCTGTTCTTGTTAGCGACGACAAGAACGAACAAAGCAGCCCCTTCGGATCGGAGCATGGAGCAAGAGAGAGATAGGGGGAGTGGTAGCTTGCCGGTGAGGAAGGAGAAGGCGGCGTCGGCCGCGGAGAGGGTGGCGTCGACGTGTGGGGCGGCTCCGGCGAGTAAGGGACAGCGTTGTGCGAGCAGGAGGCTGCCGACGTCCGGCTTGGCTGATGTCGGGGGCAACGCAGGCAGCCAGGTGCGGGCATCCTTCTCCTGGAGGCGGAAAGAGCACGGAGGAAAAAAAACCCTCCTTTGCGTGAACAGTGCCACCTTTAAAACATAATCCTACTCCTCCCAAAAGACAAAACTGTTGGGATCTTAGATGGCTAGAGGGGGGTGAATAGCCTCTTTGAAAAACACTAAACAGAAATTTTTTCAAGAACTTTGTTAGCACAGCACAGCACAGCGGAAATAGAAAAACTAAAACGAAAGAAAATAAACACACAGCAAACACAAGGATATACGAGGTTCGGGGATAACTTGCCCCTACTCCTCGGCGTGCCCGTAAGGAGGACGACTCCTTGATCTTTCGGTAGATCACACCCCAGACAAGATCCGGCTAAAGATGTCTCCTTCTCGGTGGAGCAACCTCTCAACAAAGTCTCAGATGATTATAGATTTAAGCACAAGACTTACAGTGGCTGAGAAAAATATTAAGATGAGCTTACAGCCACGCGGAGAAGAGAACAGAGCAAGAGCGCACAATCAACCTTCTCAGCAAAAAGCTCACAGCTTCGCCAACTTGCTTTCTTGAAGGCTTGATCACAAAAGACAGAGAATTCAGAAAATCACACTTTCTGAACTCCTCTTCTTCCTTCTTATGTCTCTCTGCTTCACTGGCTCGAATCGCCGCCGTCTGCAGAATCGCTGCTGCCAGCCAGGCGTAGCCAATCACACCTCCTCCTCTTCTGATTCTCTGGACCCATGCCAATGAAAATCACTGGCGTCTCTGGATACGAATCAATAGCTAGAGGTCAAACTGAGCAGCCCAATCGTAATCAGATTTCGTCAGTGAACGTTGATGCCTCAAATGCATCTGTTGCAGCAAGTTACAGTGAAAAGGATACTTGTCTCCTTCTCTTAATGAAGCTTAATTTGAATCGAGACATGAGAATGTGACACGCAACCCGCAAGCTAGAAAGACTCACGTGAATGGTTAAAACAGATAGGTGAATACAAATGCGGCAATCGGAAAAGTGCATGCAAAAACAAAGTGGGTGGCGCGGCATCAACCACGCTCGATCATCGCTGATCGGTCCCGCGGACCGATCAGAACTATCTGATCGGTCCCCACCGATCAGCGCCGCTTCTTAGTGCCGCAACCCGCACTATCCCCCGGACCGATCGAGCACTAATCGATCGGTCCCGCCGACGATCGATGTCGCCGTCCCAGTGCTTAAAGCCTCCGATCGGTCTCCAGATCGATCAGAATCGATGGAGCTACGATTGATTTCGATCGGTCCGCCGATCATCAAATCATGATGAGCTACGATCGATTTCGATCGGTCCAGCCGATCGAAACATTCGGTAGCCATCGATCAATTCGGTCGGTCGGACGATCAGGTATAAAGAGTTTCACTAGATCGGTCCGCGAGCCGATCAGTCGGTGTCCGTTTCCTTGGATCGGTCTCGGCCGATCCGGCTTGAACTGGGTCGAGCCCTCTCGACCTAGTCCGGAGAAACGAGCTCCCTAGCTCTCTCCGACTTCATCTGGTCCTAGAGAACGAGCTACCGAGCCCTCTCTGACTTCGCATGCCAAGCTTCCTTCTTGGACTTTTCAACACCAGATGTCCGATCACCCTTGATCCATCTGGATTTTCCCTTGCCTGGCTTCACTCACCAGGACTTGCCAACTGCCTAACATCCCAGTTAGGACTTTCCCACTGCCTGGCTTCACTCACCAGGACTTTCCAACTGCCTAACATCCCAGTTAGGACTTTCCACTCGTGCCAAGCTCCCTGCTTGGACTTCTCCAGTGCCAAGTCTCCATACTTGGACTTTTTCCCGAATCAGGTCAACCAAGTCAACCTAGATTAGTAATTAATCTGAGTTAAATATCTGATACAAACTTAAATCAGTGTCAACAGCAAAACAACATCCAGGTCAGACTGTATCAACAAAAACTACCCCTCTCTTTCTCCCTAATCACTCCTATACCCCAAGCTCTATCCGCATCACAAGCCTCCCCTTCAAGTCTAGTCGAAGGAGGCGTGAGTCCGACTGACTGGACAGTCTATCGCAGAGGCTGAATCACTCTCCATATCAAAGTCAAATCGTTGAACCCCCGTATAATGCCTCCCGAGCGGTCACTATAGTAATGGCGTCCCATGAGATGGTAATCGTGCTGAGCGGACCAAGTCGATAACCGAACTAATGTTGAGCGAGCGACACAACGTTAAGCGAGCGGCTAGTGAGATGATACTATACCGAGCAACATGCGGGAGTAGACCGAGCGGACGAGCGATGCCGAGTGCGCGACTGCGAAGATACCGACCGGGCGATCGGAAGGAGGTCGATCGAGTGGATAGACGCCGGGCGAACGATGCCGAGCACGTGACCACGAGGATGCCGACCAGGCGATCGGAAGGAGGTCGATCGAGTGGATAGACGCCGGGCGGACGATGTCGAGCACGTGACCACGAGGATGCCGACCGAGCGATCGGAAGGAGGTCGATCGAGTGGATAGACGCCAGGCGGACGATGCCGAGCACGTGACCACGAGGATGCCGACCGGGCAATCGGAAGGAGGTCGATCGAGTGGATAGACGTCGGGCGGATGATGCCGAGCACGTGACCACGAGGATGTCGACTGAATGATCAGGAGAATGGGAACCAAGCCATCAAAAAATGTTGACTGGATGACTGTAAAATGTGACTAGGCGACCTAGTTCAAGCGTGTGGCCGAATGGACGACCGAGCGATACTAGTCGGACGGCTACGAGAGTGCTGACCAAGCGGCCCAGAGAATGACCAACAGGTGATCGTAAAATACCGATCAGATTGCCATAAAATGCTGCCAAGAGACCAAAGTGTCGACCGAGCGACGAAAGATAGGGTCGAGCTATTGCCAGGCCAACCATCGGGCGAACGCCAAGTGAGCGCATGGACAAATACCAAGCAAGAGGCGAAGCAGAGCTGGGCAGGAGTGGAGCCCGAAAACCTAACGGGAGCATAGCCCATGAAATCGAATGCGCAGACACGGAAGTCATGAGCCGAACAAGCACATCACACGTGGACCGAACTGGAGCGTAGCCCGTGAATCGAAGGCGCATAGAAGTGAATGTCTTTAGCCGAGCGAGCATAGAGCCCGTGAGATATCTTGGTCCGAAATCAATGGACACTCTTGTCCGTGATCATTAAAGATGGCTCGACCCTGAACAGGAGAGATAGGCGAACTCGCTAAGTAGGTCCGCGACCAATGGAAACCGACCGACCCCGGACGGGGGAGATAGCACATCCGATATGCTGGTCCGAGATCAGTGAGGACCGCTCAACCCCGAACAGGGGAGATAAGAAATACGATGAGCTGATAAGCTGATCCGAGATTAGTAAAGAACACTCAACCCCGAACGGGGGAGATTAAATAACTGATAAGCTGATTCAAGACTAGTGGCGACTGCTCGACCCCGAACGGGGGAGATAGAAGATCCGATAAGATGGTCTGAGACCAGTGAAGACACTCAACCCCGAACGGGGGAGATAGAAGATCTAATAAGCTGGTCCGAGACCAGTGACAACCGCTCGACCCCGAACAGGGGAGATAAAATATCTGAAATTGGTCTGATATCAATGATAATCACTCGACCCCGAACGGGGGAGATAAAATATCTGATAATCCGGTCACTTAACCCCGAACGGACGAGATACACGCTCTGATAAGCTCGACCCCGAACGGGGGAGAAAGGACATCTGATGAGTTGGTCCATGAAGTGGTCTTCAAGTCGGGGTTTTATAGTCGTCGGTCCGACTCTAGGTTTAACATCGCCGCTCGACGGTCTTCAAGCCGAGATTTTTATAGTCGTCGGTTCGACTCTAGAGTTTAACGTCGCCGCTCGACGATCTTCAAGCCGGGGTTTTTATAGTCGCCGGTTCGACTCTAGAGTTTAACGTCGTCGCTCGACGGTCTTCAAGCCGAGGTTTTTATAGTCGTCGGTTCGACTCTAGAGTTTAACGTCGTCGCTCGACGGTCTTCAGGCCGGAGGATTTATAGTTGTCGGTTCGACTCTAGAGTTTAACGTCGTCGCTCGACGGTCTTCAAGCCGAGATTTTTATAGTCGCCGGTTCAACTCTAGAGTTTAACGTCGTCGCTCGACGGTCTTCAAGCCGGGATTTTTATAGTCGCCGGTTTGACTCTAGAGTTTAACATCGCCGCTCAACGGTCTTCAAGCCGGGGTTTTTATAGTCGCCGGTTCGACTCTAGAGTTTAACGTCGCCACTTGACGGTCTTCAAACCGGGGTTTTTATAGTCGCCGGTTTGACTCTAGAGTTTAACGTCGCCGCTCGACGGTTTCCAGGCTGGGGGGTTTATAGTCGCTAGTTCGACTTTAGAGTTTAACGTCGCCGCTCGACGGTCTTCAAGCCGGGATTTTTATAGTCGCCGGTTCGACTCTAGAGTTTAACATCGCCGTTCGACGTTCTTTAGGCCGGGGGGTTTATAGTCACAGGTTCGACTCTAGAGTTTAACGTCGCTGCTCGATGGTCTTCAAGCTGAGATTTTTATAATCGCAAGTTCAACTCTAGAGTTTAACGTCCCCGCTCGACGGTCTTCAAGCCGGGATTTTTATAGTCGCAGGTTCGACTCTAGAGTTTAACGTCCCCGCTCGACGGTCTTTAAGCCAGGAGTTTTATAGTTGTCGGTTCGACTCTAGAGTTTAACGTCACCGTTCGACAGTCTTCGAATATAACTCAAACCCGGCCGATCGGCGTGGGAGTCTTCGTCAATGAGCTCGTGGCTCAAATAGCATACACCCGGCCGATCGGCACGGGGTCTTCGACATTGAACCAGGGGCTCAGATAATATACGCCCGGCCGATCGGCACGGGGTCTTCGACATCGAGCCCGTGGCTCGGATAATATACGCCCGGCACGGGGTCTTTGACATTGAGCCGGTGGCTCGGATAATATACGTCTGGCCGATCGGCACGGGGTCTTCGACATTGGGCCGGTGGCTCGGATAATATACGCCCGGTCGATCGGCACGGGGTCTTCGGCATTGAGCCGGTGGCTCGGATAATATACACTCGGCCGATCGACATTGGGTCTTCGACATCGAGCCCGTCGCTCGAATAATATACGCCTGATCGATCGGCACGGGGTCTTTGGCATTGAGCCCTTGGCTTGAATATTATAAGCCCGACCGATCGGCACGGGATCTTCAGCATCGAGCCCGTGGCTCGAATAATATACGCCCGACCGATCAACACGGGGTCTTCGACATCGAGCCCGTGGCTTAGATAATATACGCCCGGCCGATCAGCACGGGGACTTCGACACAAGCTGGTGGCTCGGATAATATACGCTCAGTCGATCGGCACGGGGTCTTCGACATTGCGCCGGTGGCTCGGATTATATACGCCCGGTCGATTGGCACGGGGTCTTCGGCATCGAGCCGATGTCTCGAATAATATACGCCCGGTCGATCGGCACGGGGTCTTCGACATCGAGCCGGTGGCTCGGATAATATATACCCGGCCGATCGGCATGAGGTCATCGACATCGAGCCCGTGGCTCGAATAATATACGCCCGGTCGATCGACACGGGGTCTTCGGCATCGAGCCGGTGGCTCGGATAATATACGTATGGCCGATCGGCATGGGGTCTTCGACATTGAGCCCGTGGCTCGAATAATATACACCCGACCGATCGGCGCGGGGTCTTCGGCATCGAGCCCATGGCTCGAATAATATACGCCTGACCGATCGGCACGTCGAGCCCGTGGCTCGAATAATATACGTCCGGCCGATCGGCTCGGGGGCCTTTGGCATCGAGCCCGTGGCTCGGATATGATGGAAACTCGGCCGATCGGCACGGGAGTCCTCACTCGAGAAAATATGATAAATTCTTTGACCGAAAGATAATATAACTGAAAAACTGACCTGCCGACCAGCAGAGGATCTGACTCAATTTCTCGACTCCCGAATACCCGTGGAGGAGGATACAATATACTCGTCGAAACCCATCAAGGCCATGGGGATTGCGGAACTTTCAGGGTCGCCCGTCTTCACATTCCAAACCAGGTGTGTTCCTACAAACGACGCTAATTTGATCCTGTCGGGAAGCTGAGAAGACGGACCTGCCGGTGTGACGTGCCTGGAAGGTTGACCGCATCCCCATGACCCGGATGATGAGCTGTCTTCTGTGTTGACCAAGTCACCCGAAGTTCCCACAGACAGCGCTAATTTGATCCTGTCGGGAAGCTGAGAAGACGGACCTGCCGGTGTGACGTGCCTGGAAGGTTGACCGCATCCCCATGACCCGGATGATGAGTTGTCTTCTGTGTTGACCAAGTCATCCGAAGTTCCCACACACGACGCTAATTTGATCCTGTCGGGAAGCTGAGAAGACGGACCTGCCGGTGTGACGTGCCTGGAAGGTTGACCGCATCTCCATGACCCGGATGATGAGCTGTCTTCTGTGTTGACTAAGTCATCCTAAGTCCCATGGTCAATGGTACCTGTAGCCAGCGACCAGGTTGCCCCGGTCTCTGGTACCCCGATGCTCGAGACGGGTCTCACGAATATATAAGTAGCCGCATAAATAGAGCAATGAAATAAGTGACGAGTACGAACACGTACCCTGGCCCCGGGGGGGCGCCCTCGGATGGATGGAGGAGCTGTCGGATGGATGGAGGAGCTGGTTGCGGCGCTGATCGAGCCGCCGCGACCGTGAAGAGTAGATAGACGCTCGCCAGATGAGTAGCTGGCTCCGGTGGCTCAAAGTCGGGCGCGATATGGATCCGCAAGGCGACGGACGGTCCAATTACAACCTCGACTCGCAAGCCAGCATGCAACAGCGACACGAAGGCCGAACACTCCATCGGCTCGCAGGCCGGGATACAATAGTGGCACGAAGGTCGAACACACTCTCGGTTCGCAGGCAGGAATATAGGCATAGTACGATACCTGAGCCCTCGGAAGGTGACTGCTCAGAGGGTGGCGATACTGCCCGGAGGTGTCGGCGACTGCGGCAGTGGCTACCAGAGGTGACGGCGCTAGACGCCAGAGGCGCTCGCCGCCAAAGATGGCTGTGGCAGTGGTCGCCCGAGACGACGGCGCTGGTGGCCAGAGACGGCTGCGGCAGTGGTTGCTGCAGGAGGTGCCGGTGGCGGCAGCCTCTGGAGGAGGCACGTGGCCGGCGGTAGGCGCTGGCGGCCGCTGGAAGCCACGCCCAGCTGAGGCACTCGCTACCGGCAATGTGGGAGAGGGGTGCGAGGAGGAGAGAAAAGGAATGGCAGCCAGCGCCGGCGAGGAACGTGAGGGAGAGAAGCTGCCCCCCTACATGTTCCTGTTGGCGGCGACAAGAACGAACGAAGCAGCCCCCTCAGATCGGAGCATGGAGCGAGAGAGAGATAGGGGGAGTGGTAGCTTGCCGGTGAGGAAGGAGAAGGCGGCGGAGAGGGTGGCATCGACGCGTGGGGTGGCTCCAGTGAGTAAGGGACAGCGTCGTGCGAGAAGGAGGCTGTCGGCGTCCGGCTTGGCTGATGTCGGGGGCAACGCAAGCAGCCAGGTCCGGGCATCCTTCTCCTGGCGGCGGAAAGAGCACGGAGGAAAAAAAACCCTCCTCTGCGTGAACAGTGCCACCCTTTAAAACACAACCCTACTCCTCCCAAAAGACAAAACTGTCATCTCTTTCTCCCTAATCACTCCTATACCCCAAGCTCTATCCGCATCACGAGTAAAGAGTTTTATAATAAGCATTGATCCTGTCTGAAAGCGGTGAAGATAGCTGGCTAAGGATGTGGCTTCATGATTGATCGTGTGAAGACTCCGCTCCGCTCTATAGAATCAAGAACGTTAGTGCTGGACTAGAGAAGGGGTCCTAGTGTTAGCCATCCGACGCTCAAGTCAGTCACTGGAATAGTAGAAAGATGACAAAGAGAACTATAGCAGCAACAAAAGCGTAATCACAAATAACGCATACTTCCGTCGATGCATGGACCCCCTTTATATAAAGTTCTATTAGCGGACGTGCACGCTTCTCAAGGCATGTGCACGTTTTTCCCGTGTCTCTTATGAAAAGACAAGTAAGAAAAGTGTCTCTGACATCTTTCCACAATAGGGAGTGCAAATCCCTAATATGATAGTAGAAGCTTTTGCTGTACGATTTGCCTATTGACCATGTCCTGTTGTCAACGACACTAACTCTCAGAAGGATACGATGAGCTGAGCAAGAGGTCCCACTGTTTGGTCGAGCAGGGGAGTCGCTCAGCCGGGATTCCCCACCCGATCGCTCGAGGCTGTTCTTCTCCACGGTTGCTTGACACAGTAGGTTGTTCCTCGTCCAGCCGAACAAGCGGTCCGGTTGGACTAATTCTCAATTGGTAGTCACGGTCGCACACATTTGCTATCCTCTCTTTGGTTGTCCAGCTATCGGGGCGTTGCCTAACGCCCGACCGGATGAGCGATCTAGTTGAGATAGGCAGGTCCTCCTTTCACTGAACGGGTTGGAATACCCGATCATACACTTAAGGCTCGATAGGCCCACTGTTGTTTCTGCTTGGCCAACTTTGGTGATCTGGCAATTTCATGCCTTTGGCCGTCTGGACCTTGACCTCCACGTCAGCTGCTTGACCTACATTTGACTCGTCCTTGGTGGGCTCCTTTTACCACCGCATTACAAGCCTTCCCCTCAAGTCTAGTCGAAGGATGCTGCAAGTTTGACTAACTGGACGAGTAGTGTCTTCAAAGACCTCTCGTCCGATCAAACATTCTTGGTTTTGAAGTTGTCGCTCGACTAAGAGCTCCACCAATCAAGGATTTATAGTTGTCGTTCGACTTTACTAGGTTTTAGAGTTGTCGCTCGGCTTAGAGAACAAGGGTTTATAGTCACCGCTCGACTCTGGTAAATAATGTAGCTTCTTTCTGCTCTGGGTTTAGAGTCGTCACTCGACTATGGTAAATATTGTAGTTGCTTTTTGCCTGGGTTTAGAGCAACCGCTCGGCTACTCCTCCATCTGCACCGTCTGCTCAGGATGCTTTTGGGCGACACTTAGAAAATTTTTCACTTCCTGCCACTTCCTTTGGTGAGTGAGTACCCTTTAATGGTCGCTGACATCATCCCACTTCCGCTGGTATTGTCTTTCTCTTAGTCTATGTTGATGATATTATCATCACTATAATGACAATGGGTTGATCACTAAGCTTCAAAATATGTTGCATAATAAATTTAAAATGACAGATCTTGGGTATCTCACATATTTTTTTGAGGTTGGAAATTCACTCTTGAGATCATAGTTTGTTTTGAATCAACTTAAATATATTCAAAATCTCATTGAGCTAGTTGGTTTAAAGAATGTTACTGTAGTTGATACGCCAATGGAGGTGAATGTGAAATATCAAAAAGATGAAGGTGAGATTTTGCCGGCTCCCTTTTTATATAGGCAACTTGTTAGTAGTCTTATCTACCTAACAATTATAAGGTCTAATATCTCATATGTTGTCCAATCCATATAGTTAGCAAATTTATGCAATCACCTCAACATCTTTATCTTACTGTAGTTCATCACATTATTCAATACTTAATTGAGTAATTTACTCATGATTTATTTTTTCCTACAAAATCTGCTCTTCATTTGATTACATATAGTGATGTAGATTGGGTTGGTTGCCCAGATAGTTGATTGCCCAGATATTAGGAAGTCTACAATAGACGGATGTATTTTTCTTGAAGATGCATTGATTTCTTAGAAGTGTAAGAAAAAGAATTGTATCACTAAATCTTCTACAGAGACTGAGTATAGAGCAATGTCTGCAATTTGTTTTGAAATTGTATGATTACATGGTCTTCTTTCCAAACATGGATTTCCTCCACCTAAACCTACTCCACTTCATGGTGATAATACTTGTGTCATCCAAATAGTTGCAAATCTAATATATAATGAACACACAAAGCACATAGGTAGATTGTCATTACATTAGGGATGCTTTTATTCGAGGTGTTTTCACTCTTCCTCATCTCACTTTTGATCTTCAAATAGTTGATGTGTTTACGAAAGCTTTGAATAGGCAACGCCACAATTTTCTCAATAGCTAATTGATACTGATAGGCTTACCCATATCAATTTAAAGGAAATTGTTGGATCGATGAGTTTCACTAGAGGGGAGGAGTGAATAGCGATTAAAAAATATCGTAGAGTAAGCACGCAGCGGAAAAAGAAAAACAAAAAGAGAGCAACGCTAACATAAGTAATTTTTTACTTGGTTCGGAGCCTATATCGACTCCTTCTCCAAGGCCCGCACTCGTTGAGTGCTTTTGTTGAGCAATCACTAATAATTCGAAGAAATATTACAAATGTAGTACAAGAATTATTTAGTAAAAGAAAGCCGACAATAAAAAAATAGAAAAAGAATAGCCTTTGTCGGAGAGTTTTCGCAGCGTCGCAAGAGCACAGAAGAGCAGATCATGAGTTGTTTTTTGACTCCAGCCTTTACTCTCCTTATATAGGAGGTTCGGGGCGCACGGATCCCTTCGGGCGCCCTGAATATGATGTAGCCGAGCTAACCAGGGTGCTCCACGTGGCAAAGCGACGTTGTGGATAGAACTTGCATTCCGGGCGCTTGGACTCCATTTTCCAGCAACTTCATTTCCCTGCAAGAAAATGTTAGTCCGAAGCATAAATGCAAAATATCCTGCAAAACAAAATGTTAACACAACTTATGATAAAAAAGGATAGTAATTAGATTATGTCTCCTCGAGACCGAAATCCAGTCACGATCTCGACTTAGGTATCCAAAATAGATCTAAGTCGAATCGACGCATAATATTCCCTTCCCGGGAACGCGTCCTCACAGTCACTCCCCTCCAGTGACTTACCTTCACTTACCTACCAGATATCTGGTCAGCCCTTCCACCCGTCTGAGCTTCGTGCCAACTATCCGGTCAGCCCGTCGACCTAGCTGGACTTCGTGCCAAATGTCCGGTCAGCCCATCGATCCGTTTGGACTTCGTGCCAGCTATCCGGTCGGCCCGTCGATCTAGCTGGGCTTCGTGCCAGACATCAGGTCAGTCCGTCGACCTGTCTGAGCTTCTCCTACACACTCGGTCAGAGTAGTGTTAGATAACAACGAAATTAACTTAACTTATTTTGTCATTCTTCAAAACTTGAGTTAGACCGTTAGTGCTAACCGCACTAACAATCTCCCCCTTTTTAATACAATGACAACTTGGTTAAGTTAGTGAAAAACATATGTAAGTAAAAGTAAGCATTTATAAGGTTGTTAAGTTAGCTTTTAAATTTTATTGTTTTGTTTAACTAACTTAAATCACCTAACCCTCCCACTTTGGCATTCATCAAAAATTAACATAGAACAAATTAAAAAAAAAATGCAAGGAAGTCTGGAAATGTAAGTTAGATTAACTTGGGGGAGTTTAAACTAGAAACATAGAAAGATAACTTTTGTTTTAAAATTTCATCTTTTATCTTTTCAAAAAATAGTTAACTTTTGAAAGATGACTTAAAGATAGTTATCTTTAAAATTTGTAGTTTAATCTTTCGAAAAGAGTTTTGCAATTTCAAAACATAATTTACAAATATAGCATTTTTATAAAAAATATTAGGGTTAAGTCTAATTTTCAAATCAAGTTTTCAAAACTAAATAAGATTTTATTTCTCAAGACTTAGTTTGTAAAAATCCAACTATGTAAAATTTGTTTTCAAACCCAAGTTTGTTTTAAATAAATTTCCAAAAATATGTTTTGAAAACTAAGTAGAATATAATTTTCAAAATGAAAAATCTAAGTTACAAACCCGGATAAAGTTTATCTTTCAAAACTAAGTTTAAAAAGTATGCATTTCAAAATTAAGTTTGAAAAAGTTTAGAGTTCGAAAATAAAACTAATTTTCAAACCTAAGTTTAAACAGTCCAATTAAGTAAGTCTAACTTTCAAAACTAAGTTTGAAAAATAAAAAAAAAATTAAAACACTTAGTTAGTGTTAAATTGATTTAAAAGAAGATATTTTTCAAAAATTAATTTCAAAATAGGTATAAAAACAATTAATCCTCCCCCTGAACCTGACATTACAAAAGTTGTCTAACCAATTAGCTACTTACTAACTATTAGAGGATAACAGCTTTTACTTGGTTAGTCAGGTTAAGTCTAACTGTGATCAGTTAGTGTTTGACTAAACTGAATGACTTAACTTAATTAATGTTTGTTTTGTATTTAACGCCTAGACTTATGTCGATGCACTGAAATAAGCATCTTAAGTCCAGACAATTTGCCTATGCATCTCGCCCCTTTCTATATTCGGCAATCACAAACAAGGGAATCATCCTAGGGTGTTGGTGAGATGCTCAAGTACTAGCCCTGAGGGAACATGCTTTCTAAGGAATTGTTCTAGTCTAAGGCTAAAACTGATTTAAAATTCTAGAAATGGAAGATTTTAAAAAAATAAAGATTTTATTCTAGAATTTGAAAGCACTATTTTTGAATATAGTTTTTTGCAATCCTAGTCTATTAAACACATCCCTAATTTTCTACGTAGATTACTAAACTCACTTTTAGGGAGGGATTTGGTAAATATGTCAGCTAAATTAGATTTGGACTCAATGTATTTGAGTTTAATGTCTCCTTTAGTGATATGATCCCTGATAAAGTGATGTCTAATTTCAATATGTTTGGTTATGGAATGATGTATAAGATTTTTTATTAAATTAATTGAGCTAATATTATCAATTAATACTTTTACATTTGTAATGTTTAAGTTAAAGTCTTTTAAAGTGTGCATCATCCATAGTAGTTGGGCAACACATTCTCCTATGGCTATATATTCTGACTCAGTTATAGACAGAACAACATAGTATTGCTTTCTACTAAACCAGCTGACAAGTGATGAACCTAGTAGTTGACATCAACCACTTGTGCTCTTGCGGTCTAATTTGCATCCAGCATAATCTGAGTCAGAATACTCTATTAATTCAAAATTGTTAGTTCTAGGATACCAAATTCCTACATTTGTTGTTCCTTTAAGGTATCTAAATATTCTTTTGACTTGAGTCAAATGAGATTCTTTAGCACAGGTTTAGTATCTAGCACACATACTCACTGCAAATAAAATATCATGTTAACTTGCAGTTAAGTACAGTAGGTTACCTATGGCACTCCTATAGTATTTTAAGTCAATTGGTTTCCCATTTGGGTCATCATCTAGAATAGTGTTAACTGCCATGGGTGTTTTTTTTTCTTTAGTATTTTTCATCCCAAATTTTTTAAGTAATTTTTTGGTATATTTTTATTGATAAATATAATTTCACTCATTTGTTTGTTTTATTTGCAATCCTAAAAAGTAAGTTAATTTTCCTACTAGACTCATTTCAAATTCTTGTTCCATTAAATTTGTGAATTCTTCTAAAAATTCTAAATTAGTTGAGCCAAAAATTATATCATCTACATATATTTGGGTTATAAATATGTCCTCTTTTATTAATTTAACGAATAGGGTTAGGTCAATTTGATCCTGGTTAAACCCTTTGGATATTAGGTAAGAGGTTAACCTTTCATACCAAGCCCTGGGTGATTGCTTAAGTCCGTATAAGGATTTCTTTAATTTAAAGGCATATTCAGGGTGTTCTAGACATTCAAATCCAGGTGGTTGGCCTACATAGACTTCTTCTTTTATTAGTCCATTTAGAAAGATAGATTTGACGTCCATTTGATGCAGTCTGAACCCTTTATGGGCTGCATAACTGAGTAACATTCTAATGGATTCTAATCTAACTACTGGGGCATATGTTTCATCATAGTCAAGTCCTTCAACTTGACTAAACCCCTTAGCGACTAACCTAGCTTTATTTCTGGTAATTTCCCCAGTTTCGCTTAATTTATTTCTAAACACCCATTTTGTTTCTATTATTTTCTTATTTTTGGGTGGTGGTACTAAGTCTCAAACTTCATTACGCTCAAATTGAGCTAGTTCCTCTTACATAGCTATGACCCAGTCTGGATCAAGTAATGATTCAGCTACGATTTTGGGTTCAGTTTTTGAAATCAGAGAAATCTGACTTAGGTTCCTAAAAGATGACCTAGTCTGAACCCTTAAGTCTGAATCACCAATTATTTGATCAATTGGATGATTTGGGTTGACTCTTATAGTTCTAGGCGGTTGATTTTCTAAAAATTCTTCTTCTTCTTCATGATCACTGGTTCCTTCTTGATTAATATTTTCTTTAATAAATTCAATTAGTTGAGGTTAGGTTTGTTCTAGGTTTTGTTTGGATTCCTCAAATTTTACATTAGTAGTTTCTTCAATTCTTAATGTAACCTTATTATATATTCTGTACCCCCTACTGTTTAGGGAGTATCCTACAAAGATTTCATCTTTTACTTTAGACGTGAATTTTCCTAAGTATTCTCTTATGTTTAAGATAAAGGCTGGACACCCAAATACTTTAAAATATTTTATATTGGGTAGCTTATTATAATATATTTCGAAAAAAGTTGTGTTATGTGTTTTATTTAGTGTTGTTCTATTTTGCACATAGCAGGTTGTACTGATAGCTTCTGCCCAAAAGTATTTAGGTAAATTATATTCATTCAGCATAGTTCTAGAGGTTTCAAGTAAAGTTTTATTTTTTTTCTTTCTACTATTCCATTTTGTTGGGGGAGTTTTAAGACACAAAAATTCATGATGATATCTGTTTTCAAGACAAAATTTATTAAAGTTATAATTTTTAAATTCCCCTTATTGTCACTTCTAATTCTTTTAATTTTAATGTCTTTTTCATTTTCAACTTGTTTACAAAAGTTTATAAAAATTTCAAAAGTTTCATCCTTATTTTTTAAGAATTTGACCCAGATGAACCTAGAATAGTCGTCTATTATTACTAGGCAACATAAATTGTCATTTATTGATTTGACCCCATGAGAGTCAAATAAGTCTAAGTGCAGAAGTTCTAGTATTGAGTTGGTTTGAGTTTGATTAGTTGGTTTATGAGTAGACTTTGTTTGTTTACCTTGTTGACAAGCATTACATATTGTTGAGTCTAAGTTAGGTAATTTTGGTAAACCTCTAACTAATTCATTTAATTTGCTTATATTTCTAAAATTTGTGTGTGACATTCTTCTATGCCATAACCAAGTTTCTTCTTTTTATGTTAAATAACATTTAATTGAAGAAGTGGTTAGGTTAATTGCATAGATTTTATCTTTTCTAAACCTTTTTAAGCTTATCGTAGGATTATCTAGGTGTTTGATTAAGCATTCCGAAGATAAGAACCTAACTTTATACCTAGTGTCACACAATTAACTAATACTTAGGAGATTATACTTGAAATTTTCAACAAGTAAAATATTTGTAATAATGAAGTCAATTTTAAGATCAATATTACCTATACCAATTACCTTGAGTTTGTCATTGTTTCCAAAGGCAACTGTTCCTAAACTTTTATAGGTAAGTTGAGTGAATTTGGTGTGATCTCCAGTCATATGTTTGGAGCAATCACTATCCAAGATCCACTTGATTTCCTACAATAGGTAGGAGTTGAGGGTTAGTCTTTGTTTAGGTAATAATGATAGTAAAATAATTATCTTAGTTATTATTAAACACACACACATATATATACACTTATTTTTTTAAATGATTATTAATGTAATTTTAAAATAATTTTTAAAGTTTTTAAAAGAATTTTTAATTTTTTTTAAAAATAATTTTTAAAGTTTTTAAAATAATTTTTTAAGATAATTTTTAATAATTTTAAAAATAATTTTTAAAGTTTTTAAAAGAATTTTTTAAAGTTTTTAAAAGAATTTTTTAAAGTTTTTAAAAGAATTTTTAAAGTTTTTAAAAGAAAATTTTTAAAATAACTTTTAGAGTTTTTAAAAGAATTTTTAAAGTTTTTAAAATGATTTTTAAAATAATTTTTAAAGTTTTTAAAATAATTTTTAAAGTTTTAAAAATGATTTTTAAAGTTTTTAAAATAATTTTTAAAGTTTTTTAAATAATTTTTTAAAGTTTTAATTTAATTTAATTTAATTAATTTTAATTTAATTTAATTTAATTTAATTAATTTTAATTTAATTTAATTTAATTAATTTTAATTTAATTTAATTTTAATTAATTGAGTCATTAGTCATGTCACCCAATTTACGTTTTCAATCAGGGAATTCTATAATTTTGTGAGATGAATTAGGTTCAGTTTTAGGGTTTTGTTTAACTTTGTGTTAGATTCAGGTTTAGCTTTGGGCTCAACAAATAGACATTTTTTTGATAAACTTCTAAGCTATGGTAAGTCACTTGGACATCATTAGAGTAACCATGTCTTTGAGATTTTCCAAATAGTCCTATCCACTGAACTTAATACAAAACCTTGATCTAACTGGTTATGATCCATAAAGGGTAGCTTCGGTTAGTTCCACTTAGCCAAATGCACCAGGTCGAAGCCATACCTTCCTAGATATGCATAGACTAAGCTTCTCTAATGTACTATCATCCAAAATTTTACCAGTACCATAGGTCAAGTTAAACTTGGTCCCTTTCTAATTAGTCATAATTACCCTGTCGGGTAGGTTAGTTCCGATTACCCTGTCGGATAGATTATTTTTGGAGGTGCTAGATATTCTGGAGCCTCACCCTGAATTATTGACCTTTATTTCTGAGTTTTAGTTCTTGGTTTATGTCTGTTATTTTTATAGTTATAATTGACTTGATGATATTCTAAGTTTTGGTGGGTTTTAAAATATTTAGATTATGAATTTGTTGGTCTAGGTTTGTATTTTGGTTTTTTATTTGACTTATTCGATTTTGCATAATATATTTTTTCTTTGGGTATGTAGTATTGGTTAAGTCCTACTTGCATGGTTAAACACGCTTTCAGAACCCAAGCTTTACTTGATTGTTTGTGTTGGGTTATTAACAATTTAAATGTTTTATTTGAACTTGACTTGTAGCCAAGTCTGGTTTTGTTATAAATTATTTTTTGATTATTTAAAATTAGATCTAAATT
This sequence comes from Zingiber officinale, assembly GCF_018446385.1. Lineage (NCBI taxonomy): Eukaryota > Viridiplantae > Streptophyta > Magnoliopsida > Zingiberales > Zingiberaceae > Zingiber > Zingiber officinale. The sequence goes on along the minus strand of NC_056006.1, from coordinate 71,417,682 downwards.
CTTAGATCTTGTTGTAAATTTTTCTAAGAGATCTTTTAATTTATTAATTTTTAATTTTAGTGATAAATTTTCCTCCTCAAGTATTAGGTCTTGAGTTAGATTTGAATTTGTGATTTGTTCCTTGAGATTTTGATTCTCTTCAAGAAGCAATTTGTTTTCATTTTCTATTGTAATTAATTTCCTATTTAGACATGCAATAATTTTAAAGAACTTTCTATTCAAATTAAAGTTTACCTCTTCGGGACCTTTGGAAATGAGTACGGACTCGTGGCTCGATTCGGGTTCGAACCCGTCTTCTGATTCATCCTCCGACTCTGCTTCGAGGGCCATCAATGCGAGGTGACTCTGGTGCCTCTGGTCTTCGGCCTCCGATTCTTCTGATGAAGAGTCATCCCACGTTGCTTTGAGAGCCTTCTTTTTGGTTGTCTTCGTCTTGTCGCTCTTCAACCTCGGACACTTGTTCTTGTAGTGTCCCTTCTTGTTGCATCCGAAGCAGGTCACGTTTCTTGGTTCGTTTGGGGAGTTGATCTTTTGCAGGTCCTTCTTGCTGAAGTCTTTCTTTCTCCTGGTGAATATCTTCCTTACCAGGTTCACCAGGTACTTTTCGTCTTTAGAATCCTGGTCAGACTCATCTTCAACCTCATGCTTGGTCTTTGTTCTTTCCTTGGAGGAACCTGCAAATAAGGCAATATCTTTCTCGGTCTCGACGTTAGTTTGCTCATGTAATTCTAATTCACAAAATAATTCGTCTAACTTTAACTTAGATAAATTTTTTGAAATTTTGTAGGCATCCACGATAGATGCCCATAAATTATTACGCGGAAAAACGTTTAACGCATACCTGATTAGATCGCGATTCTCCATTTGATGTCCTATCGCGTGGAGTCCGTTGAGGATGTCTTTGATCCTCATGTGAAGCTGACTCGCTGTTTCTCTTTCCTGTATTTTAATATTAAAAAACTTATTTAATAGAAGGTCGCACTTAGTTACCTTGGCGTCGCTCGTTCCGTCGTGTAGTTCAATCAACTTGTCCCATAATTCTTTTGTGTTCTGATGCGGTCCTTCATCAATTTGCATTGTAGTGTATTTAGGGCCTTAAAGTCTGTAGAGGACTTCTTTCTCATGTCCGGAGTCCACTGTTCCGGGTCCAATGGATTTCCGGAGTTGTCGACTGGCGTCTTGTAGCCTCTGGTGACGCTGAACCATTGGTCGAAATCTGTCTTTAGGTAAATCTCCATCTACTTCTTCCAGTATGGGAAATCATCCCCGTTTAATAGGGGAGGGCCTACTGTGCTGAAGCCTTCAAGTTGAGACATAATTACCCTGCACACAAATAAACAAATAGACAAAAAGTCCCAAGACTTGGTCTTGCATTAGTAGTGCAGTATTTAAGGAAAAAAGATATCTAAAACTGAATTGGTGTTGCACCAATTCAGGTTAATTACGAAGAGAAGATTTCCAAAAAGATAATAATACTAGTTTGGAATATAACGAAAAATTGATAACCGAAAAAAATGAACCAAAAAAAATAGAAAAGAATTTCACCCCTATATGATTGGTGGTTGCACCAAATCACAGAGTGTACCTACTTTGATACCACTTGTTGGATCGATGAGTTTCGCTAGAGGGAGGGGGGGGTGAATAGCAATTAAAAAATATCGTAGAGTAAGCACGCAGCGAAAAATTAAAAATAAAAAGAGAGCAACACTAACACAAGTAATCTTTTACTTGGTTCGGAGCCTATGTCGACTTCTACTCCAAGGCCTACTCTCGTTGAGTACTTTCGTTGAACAATCACTAATAATTCGAAGAAATATTACAAATGCAGTACAGGAATTATTTAGTAAAAGAAAGCTGACAATAAAAAAATAGAAAAAGAATAGCCTTTGTTAGAGAGTTTTCGCAGCGTCGCAGGAGCATAGAAGAGAAGATCGTGAGTTGTTTTTTAACTCCAACCTTTACCCTCCTTATATAGGAGATTCGGGGCACCCTGAATATGACATAGCCGAGCCAACCAGGGTGCTCCACGTGGTGAAGCGACGTTGTGAATATAACTTGCATTCCAGGCGCCCGGATCCCTTCCGGGCGCCCGGACTCCATTTTCCAGCAACTTCATTTCCCTGCAAGAAAATGTTAGTCCGAAGCATAAATTCAAAATATCCTGCAAAATAGAGTGTTAGCACAGCTTATGATCAAAATAGGATAGTAATTAGATTCCGTCTACTCAAGACCGGAATCTAGTCACGATCTCGACTTAGGTATCCGAAATGGATCTAAGTCAGATCGACGCCTAATGTTCCCTTCCCGGGAACGCATCCTCATAGTCACTCCCCTCCAGTGACTTACCTTCACTTACCTATCAGACATCCGGTCAGCCCTTCGACCCGTCTGGGCTTCGTGTCAGCTATCCGATCAACCCGTCGACCTAGCTGGACTTCGTGCCAAATGCCCGGTCAGCCTATTGACCCGTTTGGACTTCGTGCTAGCTATCCGGTCGGCCCGTCAATCTAGCTGAGCTTCGTGCCAGACATCAGGTCAGCCCGTCGACCTGTCTGGGCTTCTCCTGCACACTCGGTTAAAGTGTTAGATAACAACGAAACTAACTTAACCTATTTTGTCATTCATCAAAACTTAAGTTAGACCGTTAGTGCTAACCGCACCAATAGAAATGTCAACATATGTTTCTTTTCTTTTGTTATAATTGTATATCCCTTGATTACCTCTCTAAGATTTTCATTATTGTTGAATATATTCCTTATAATTATTGTTGTATATATTCTTATATTAGACCCTAGGATTAAGATATTTGAGAAGATGTTATTATGGTTGTATCTCTTTTTATATTATTGATTAATCAGGTCAGGTAATGTTGAACCTGGGGCGACTGTTCTCACCAGTCGTAAGGGTAAATCGGGAAGTGCTCACTGCGGGCTACCCAGAAGCCTAGTATCCCTTTGTTGCATGTCTCATTTAGAGGAACAATCTCTATAAATGCGCTATAGCTGGGAATCGAATCATGAATATCTCTTCTTATATTAGACCCTAGGATTAAGGGATTTGATAATTGTTGATGTCTTTATATTATAATCCTCTTAGAGAAATGAGATAGAAAAATATTTTTAGAAATTCTTATATATTTTTTTGTCACCACCTTGGGTTGGATTGGGGTTGAGATTTCCTAATTTGAATTTTTGACGGACTAACCTGTCTAACAACTTTATAGATGATTGAGAGGGGAAGCTAACTATTGAAATAATTGGACAACAAAGAAATAGAAAGATATTGTAGAGATATATTAATTCTGCTTCACAAGATGAGAATCCATAGGAAAAAATAGACAATTCTATTCTTAGTATTGTTATCCATCAAAATTCATCACCTCCACCCCTAGCACAAAACTATTTAAAGCCTTAAATATAACTAAATGTAATGAGCTATGATATTCTTAAGGAAAAATTTTAAGAAAAATTCTTAAGAATAGACACATAAATGATGAGATCTATCATTTCATTTTTCCTTGAGATTTTTTTTGTTAAGAATACCATTTCTCAAATGTAATAATAAAGTGCTTTAGATTTTTCATAGGTTAGGCACAATTTTCACTATACTCTTTTGGTCTCAGACTTTGACTTTAATTCTTAAACCTTATAATTTACTAGCAGACCGCTCTTTTAACTCTCCAACCTTTTAATGATATATCCTACATCAATGTAGCGCCATTATTTTGTTCACTCATCCTAAAAGTTGTCCTAAAATTAAAGGGACAAATCGTGTGTCAAGTCTAAGTTTATATCCTTGCGTTAAAGGTTTTTAGAGGTGATTTAGGGAACCCGCATCCTTTTACTAACTATTTTTTTGTCAAACAAAATTGATTTACCAAAAGATGAAAAATCTAATTAAGAACCCCGCGATCGAAGGCACGTGATCGCACCGCATGCGGGGTGGCTACGAGAGTCTAGGACAACGTGACGCACGTGACGGGAATGCGTGGTTTTGACTGTGATCCAGCTGTCGCCGTCGTGGTTACATGTGCTGGTACAGAACAAAGCGTATCCGACCACCAGCTCTGCCAGGGGTCCCGCAACCTCTCCTCCTATCAGGATTAATCCCAAGCAAATTCAACATTTTTATCGATCCATTTTATCCCCGAGAATCCAACGCATACCGTTGTTGTCACAGATGGACGGCCAAGATGTGCTTGATGGAATTTTGCCTTGCCTTGATGAGATCTGTTGGGTTAATTAAAGGCAGCCCGATTTAATCATCTAATTAATAAATCTATGCGATTAATTAATTAATAAATCATCACGTGAGCTTGCAACCACGTCATGAGGAGGGAGGTAAATCCAATGTTTAATTAACTAGTGTAATTATTATAATTAGTCTTCATCTCTTATTCATGTGAACATCGTAGTTTATTAGGGAGAAATACAAGCATGTAAAATTGAATTATGCGTGATTTACCCATCATTTTCCCTTACCTTCAATCTTTTCCTTCAATTCACTCCCAACTTAAATTATAATATTTTCCTCCAACGTTGACGAGGAGCAAGTGTACTATATATATATTATCTTTGGTTACGAGTTATTAGTTAAGTAATTAGATGGTAATCGTGCAAGTCAACTATATGTGAATATGTGATTGTTACGAGTTATCAATCCTAAATTTTAAAATCAAATTTATGAATATATAGATATATATAGGGATTTGTTATCTTGCACAACCTGCGTGGGCGACGCGCGTGGGTGTCTCTCATGCAGGAAGGCACCTCCGATCATTGGAGATACCTCCCCGCGTGAGAAGCACCCACACACAACACCCACGAGTGTTATGTATGGTAAAAATTCTGTGTGTATATTGTACGCTTCATACCTATGCTAGGGCGCCTAGATCAAATTCATATGCTTGAATTTAATTTCAGCACTAAATTCAATTCAGTAAATTCAAGCACGGAATTCAATTCAAACGTCCATGTAACAAAAGGTGATTTGCTCGCCCCCAGTGCCCCCGCCAACCCGTTCCTAGACCAACACGGAGGAGGTAAATCACGGGTGGCTACTAGCCATTAGTGCAAATGGCCAAGACATGGGGAAGGTTATGCTCGGTCACGCCGAGTTTCGACCCCAAGACCTCATGTGGCAACACCCTATGTCTTAACCATCGCACCGCCCCGAGGAGACAAGACCCCAAGACGTCCATGATCCAAGTCCATAGATTTAATTTAGGCACATGAATTCAATTGTCTATTTCAATCGATAATTTTTTTTTATTATTTTTTTAAATTTTTTTTTTATTCCAGAGTTAAGCCAATTAAATTTTATTTTTATAATTTAGAGATTGAGTTATAGTGTTCAAGATAAAAAAAATTAACATTAACAAGTTTTACATACTTACGGGGTATATATTTAGGTGCCTAATAATATTTTTATTTTTTTTAACTTCGGTGTTAAGTCAATTAAATTTATCTCTAGAGTTTAAGGGTTGAGTTATAATATTTAAATTAAATAAATTAACAAGAAAAAAAATGCTCGATGTTCCTAGACTTGTCAAATACCTTGAGTACCTGTCGTACATTAAAATTATGAGTCTTCTCATGTTATGTTAAAATTATTTTTAAGTCGGATGTTGTGTTGAACGGATTCCTGTTCAATCTGCTCTACATTTGGCAATGTTTTAAGATTCATTGTGGCAAAAGATGAATACGTTCGTCTCCAGTACTCCCGTCAATCCGTCCCAAGGTCAACACGGAAGAGGTAAATTATAGACGGCTTAGTGCCTTTGGAATAGTGACTAGTACATAAGGGAGGTATTTACCTTAACTTTACCGAGATTCAAATCTCAAACCTTATTATGATAACACCTCATGCGTTAATCACTAGACCTATCCAAGGAGACAATGTTTTAAGATTCATGGACGTTAGATAAGCCAAATCAACGGTCCATTCATTCATAGTATTTTATCTTTTTGTAAAAAAGTACTAGCCGTTTATTTCGACGCTGGTATAATATTAGATGTAATATGTTAAAATAAATTAATTTAATTTGATTAAAAAATACTATACAAAAAAATAGTTTGCTTAAAATATTTTTTATTAGCTTAACTAAAATTATTTTTATATAGTCAAAAGCATTTTAAAATTTTTACAGTAGTTATTTAATAGTTAGTTTACACTGTTAATTATATCTCTATTATATACTTCTATAATGTTTTAAATAAAAAATGATATAAAATGATTTCGCGTGCTTAAAATTGGACTAAAAGATAGTTAACTCATAGATTTCTAAAAAGTAATATATTTTCATTTATATCCTTTCAAGCAGACTAACTTAATTAGATAGTTTCCAAAATACTATAGATCCGCTATACTAACCGTCTTAACCCACAAATATAGAGTTTCCAAAAATACTAAAGAATTATGATGCAAAGAGTGATCAGTAGACGTAGACGCCATGTAGATAAGAAAAGATTAGTAAAAATTGTTGAAGTGATCCCAATTAAAAAAATCTTGGGCCTCCTGACCCCTGACATCTTGGGCCTCCCAGCTCTTGGTCTCTTGGGCCTGTTAAAATGTATACTAAAAGTCTAACTTTTTATATGAACATTTATATTTTGAAATGAAAATCACTCTGATCAAATATTACATGTTAATGCAGTTATCCATTTAATTTATATTATAGATAACATGGTAAAAAAAATTTTAAAATGATTTTAAAATAATTTTTAAAAGATTTTTTAAAAGATTTTTAAAATAATTTTAAAATAATTTTTAAAATGATTTTTTTAAATAATTTTTAAAAGATTTTTTAAAAGATTTTTAAATGATATTTTAAATAATTTTTAAAAGATTTTTAAAAATAATTTTTAAAAGATATTAAAATGATATTTTAAATAATTTTTCAAAGATTTTTAAAAGAATTTTTAAAAGAGTTTTAAAATAATTTTTTAATTAATTTCTAAAAGAAGTTTTAAAAGAAAATGATTTTTTAAATAATTGTAAAAAAAAATTAAAAGATTTTTAAAATGCTTTTTTAAATAATTTTTATCAGATTTTTTAAAATGATTTTTAAATAATTTTTTAAAGAAGATTTAAAGGATTTTTAAAATAATTTTTTAAATAATTTTTAAAAGATTTTTTAAAGTGATTTTAAAAAGAAGTTTTAAAAGATTTTTAAAGTAATTTTTAAAATAAATTTTAAAAGAAGTTTTAAAAGATTTTTAAAGTAATTTTTAAAATAATTTTTAAAAGAAGTTTTAAAGGATTTTTAAAATAAATTTTTAAATAATTTTTTTAAAAAAATTTAAAAGATTTTTTAAAGTGATTTTTAAATAATTTTTAAAATGATTTTTTACATAATTTTTAAAAGAAGTTTAAAGGATTTTTAAAATGATTTTTAAAATAATTTTTAAAAGATTTTAAAAAATGATTTTTATATAATTTATTAAAAGATTTTTAAAAATGATTTTTAAATAATTTTTTAAAAGAAGTTTTAAAGGATTTTTAAAATGATTTTTTATATAATTTTTAAAAGATTTTTAAAATAATTTTTAAAATATTTTTTTAAAGATTTTTTTAAAATGAATAATTTTTAAAATGATTTTTAAGTTAAATTAATTTTTAAAATAATTTTAAGTTAAAATTTTTTTTATGGTAAAATAATTTTTTAAAATATTTTTTTAGTTAAAATAATTTTTTTAAATAATTTTAAGTGAAATTAATTTAATTTAATTTAGTTTTAGTTAACTTAATTTAATTTTTATTAGATTCAATTAGATTAGATTTAATTTAATTTTTAGACCTTAGTCATCCCATCTTATATAAATTTTCAATCAGAGAATCTTATATTTTTATGAGATGAATTAGATTCAATTTTTTAGAATTTGATTTAACTTTGTGTTAGATTCAGGTTTAACTTTGGGTTCAACAAACAGACATTCTTTGGATAAACTTCTGACTATGGTGAGTCACCTGGACATCATTAGAGTAACAATATCTTCGAGATTTTTCAAATAGTCCTATCCACTGAACTTAATACAAAACCTTGGTCTAACTAATTACGATCCATAAAGATTAGCTTCGATTAGTTCCACTTAGCCAAATGTACTAGGTTGAAGTCATATTTTCCTAAACATGCATAGACTAAGCTTCCCTAACGTACTATCATCCAAAACTTCATCAGTACCGTTGGTCAAGTTAAACCTTGTCCTTTTACTCTAGTCCTAATTATTCTGCCGGGTAGATTAGTTTCGGTTACCTTGTCGGGTAAGTTATTTTTGGAGGTGCCAGCTATTTTGGAGCCTCCCCTAAATTATTGATTTTCCTTTTAAGATTTTTTTGTATAATTTAGTTTTAGTTAAGATTTAATGTTTAATTTGTAATTTAAATTTAAGTTTTTAATTTTGAATTAATTAAATGGATCAAATTATCTTTCTTTAAAATAGTGTATTTAATATTTGAATTTTCTTTCAATTTTAATTTTATTAAGTTAATTGAATTGTCTTTATTTAATAGATGATCTAAGTTAATTGAATTGTCTTTATTTAATAGATGATCGTTAATGATTGAGTTTTTATTAATTTTTAAATTTGAATTAATCAAATTATTTAAATTATATTTCTTTAACGGTTTATCTTTTAACCTTTTATTAACGGTTAATTTTGAATTTTCTAAATTATCTTTGTTTAATATATTATCTTTAACATTTAATTTTAAGTTTGTTAAATTTATTTTTGATTTTATCAGAGTATTTAATTTTATCCTTATATTTTCTTTACCTTTTAAGTTGATATAATTAGTGGAATTTATTAGATAAGTCTTATCTTTAAAATTTAATTTTTTGTTAATTAAATTATCTTGGGTTTGGATAGAATTTGTCAGATTGATATTGTCTAGATTACTAAACAATTTATTAATTTTATCTAGATCAATATTGACCTTATCATTATTATTTGAATTTTCGTATTTGTTTAGGTTTAAATTTGAATTTTTAGGATTATTAATTATTTTCATATTTTTCTGAATTTTCTAAATTAATTAGATTTATTTTATCAGAAAATATCCTAGGGGTATTTTTGCAAGTATTGTCAGCTACACTATTTTCACAGATATTTTCAGAAATATCTAAATTAACATGTATATTCTTTAAACTACTATTAGCAGGGATATTTTGATAAATATTACTAACCTTGAGTGCAACCCCTAATTCAGTAGGTTTTTCTGTTGGATTTGACTCAAGTTTGAATTCGATTTCGACTTGATTGTCCAACTCCAACGGCTCCTCGTGAAATTTGATCAATTGTGTCCAAAGCTCATATGCATTCTTGTACTTTTCTAGTCTGCATAAAACATTGTTAGGTAAAATATCACAAATAATTTTACTACATTTTTGTTCAGTTCTGAGTCCTGAGAAGGTTTTCACAATATTAGCACATAATCGAAATCTAAGCTTCCTAAGAAGCATTTCATTAATCGCCTTCAGTAGTTGAAATCTTGATCGTATTGTAGTGGTTCGTGGGGGTTCCGTCCTTCTTGAAGAGTCATTGAATGTTGAAGATGAAAAACTAAAAAAGTGGTGCAAAGACTTGGTCTTGGATTAGCAGTGCTGGAAAAAAATATAGTATTACACTAATTTCGAGAAAAATAATAAAATATTAATAAAAATATTATTTCAAATTTTTGAAAATGTAATATTTTGTCAATACTAAGCAATGGTGAAAAGATGACGATGTATTTTTCAAAAACAATTTTGGAGGGAAAAAATGAAAGGCGTAAGGTTTTATTTTAAAGATCAACGATATCTAATTTTTCTTTAAAAAAACACCCCTTTTGTCTGATTGGTGGTTGCACCAAATCAGAGCGGTACCTGCTCTGATACTACTTGTTGGATCGTGAAAGTCGATAGAGGGGGGGGGTGAAATCGATAAAAAAATTTTGAGTACGAGTATGCAGCGAAAAATAAAAAGAGAGAGCACGGCTAACAAAGTCAATTTACTTGGTTCAGAGCCTTTGACGACTCCTACTCCAAAGCTCGCATACAAGGGTGCTTTCGATGGGCAATTCACTAGCAATTCAGATATTATTACAAACTAAGTACAGGAATGCCAATGAAAACTTAAAACAATACCGACAGAGAAAGAAACTAAGAGTAGCGCGTTGTTGGAGCTTCGCAGCGTCGCAAGAGCACAGGAGAGCGGATTTTGAGTTATTGTTCTGACTCCAGCCTTGACCCTCCTTATAAAGGAGGTTCGGGGCGCTTGGAACCTTCAGGGCCCCCTGGAGTGACGTAGTCGAACCAACCAGCGAACTCCACGTGGCACAGCGCCATTGAGGATAACTTTTTGCCTCCGGGCGCCTGGGTACCTCCCGAGCGCTCGGACCTTAATTTCCAGCAGCTTCCTTCATGTAAGAAAACGTTAGTCCGAGGCAAATATATATCATGCAAAATAAATTATTAACACAGTTCATAGTTTAACAGAAAAAGAGTATTAATTAGATTCCGTTTCTCCGAGACCGGAATCTAGTCAGGATCTCAACTTAGAGTTCCGAAATGTTCTAAGTCGAATCGGCGCCTAAGTTCCCTTCCCGGGAACGCGTCCTCACAGTCACTCCCCTCTAGTGACTTACCTTTATTTACCTGCCAGACGTCATGTCAGCCCTTCGACCCGTCTGGACTTCATGTCAGCTATTCGGTCAGCCTATCAACCTAGCTGGACTTCGTGCCAAACGTCCGTTCAGCCCATCGACCCGTTTGGACTTCATGCCAGGTATCCGGTCGGCCCATCGACCTAGCTGGGCTTCGTGCCAGACATTAGGTCAGCCCGTCGACCTGTTTAGACTTCTCCTGCACACTCGATCAGAGTGTTAGATCAACAACAAGACTAACTTAGCCTAATTTGTCATTCATCAAAACCTGAGTTAGACCGTTAGTGCTAACAGCACCAACACTAATGACCTTAAACAAGCGCTTCTTGGGAGGCAACTCAAGTTCAATCTTGCTTTCATTTTAGTTTAAGTTTCTTTCTAGTTTCTTTTTACTTCGTTGATAATAAATCATACCCTCTACTTAATTTTTCTTGTCTATCATTATTTTATAGGATTCAAAGTTGTGGAGGAATGTGAGCATCGGATAGAGGAGTATCTTCAAGCACATGAATGTCAACCATTTAGAGCTCATCACTTGGAAACTTCTCTAAACTTCATAAAATCTCCTCCATATATCATTTCTAGTTTTCATCGGGATGATGAAAAGTTTAAGTCTGGGGGGATGTTTTGGTTTAGTTTAGTTTAGTGTTTTCCATACTTCTTAGTTTTTGCTCATTTCTTTTTGAAATTTTTGCTAGTTGCATCACTCATCATGTCATTGTTGTTTGTTCCTCTTAGTAAAATGCTAGCACGTTTCATCTAGATATTTATGTTGTGTGATTTGGTATGCTAGTATGTCTATTGATCTATGCTCTCCTATTCATAGTAGCATGAAGTGAGAATTGGTATTACTAGAAGAATTTGAAAGTTGGCCTAGTTTTAGGATCTCTTCAAATTATGCTTAACTTTGATGGTAGATATTTTTGAAAATAGTTATGATTCATAGAACCGGGCTAGTACTCTTGCTTCTATGGTGACCTCTCAACTACATTTTGGTTAGTGGATAAACTCAGGTCATGCAAGCTCTTTAGAAAAGTCAATCCCTACAAACTGAAGGTTTGTTCAAGTTTGATACTTTTTCAAACATTCAAAAAAAAAAAAATAAGGGATAAAAAAGTAGTTATCGTGAGTGGAAGCTAGTAATTCACCCCTTTGAGACCGAGTTAGATTATTGGGAAAATGAATGCCATGTTTCTCTTGATATTGAGTATTCCTTTGAGACCTTGTGTAGACGATGCATAGAATTTTTATGGGGAACGAACCTTGCGTGTAGCAGGTAAGTGCCTATCGCTGGAAATATGAGGAACACAGTTAAATGAAAAATTGACTAGACTTAGAGATTGACACTTAAGAAAGTTAAGCCACTTATTAAACTGAGCACGGAGAACTTCTACTTAGGTCACATTCAAATAATTTTTGTGTCATGCTCATCAATGAAACTATATGATAGGTTTATATTGATTCATTAGAGATTATTACATACCATCTACGCACATAAATCTAGATTGCGAATTTTGCTTGAGGACAAGCAAAGGTTTAAGTCTGGGAGGTGTGATGTGCGTAGATTATATACACTTTTAATCATGTTTTGATGCACATATACTTGTATTTCATTAACATAATCTATGTTTATTATACCCTATTTCATTATAATGTCATACTTCCATTATATTTTGTTCGGAAATCTACTCTATTTCAGGCAACTCAACCCTCTCCAGCAGGCCGACCCGGACCAACAAGCACCCAAAAGGTCACTTCATCTATATAAGGTGACTTCACAAAAGAGTTACTTTACCAAATAGGTTACTTCACCAAAAGGTTACTTTACCAAAAGGTTAGTTTACCAAAAAGATTACTTCACCTACAGGTTACTTTTACAAATGACTTTTTTTGTACTAATCCAATGAATACAAAAACGTATTTGTCTCTTGATCTTTCTTTTTGATTAATGATGTATTAATCTCTATTAATATTCATTAATCTTAATGGGTTGAATTTAGTATTTTGGATTAATCATTAACCCAATAAGTTATTAACCCAATAAATTAATGAATCTGACCCATTACTCAATGAGTCTAATCCGAATTCATTCGAGTCTAATTCAATGTGTATAATTCGGATTAGACTTAATCATATAATCCATCTCTAAATCAAAATGTTCTTTGTGTGTGACCCAATATGCTCTCATAACGTTAGCAATGTATCTAAAATCATTTTAGATATATAAGCAATAAGTGACATCTAGCAATGAATCATTGCTAGCTAAGTGACGAGAATGTCGAGATCTGACCTAACCTTTCTGTGTCTATTATCTTGTATGGTTCGGTCCTTCTATCCTTGATATCTAAATTGATCAATGAGGCATAAATCGTGACATCCTCTTATCAATCTTTATGTTTCTTGATCTCTAAGTAGACACACTAAAATTAATAAGTTCAATATCGCATATTGACTCATTTGAGCATCGCCATGCATTTTGTGTCCTATTAATCAAGGGGTCCACAGATATCACTTTCGTTATATGGAAGGAATAGATCTCATCTACATCACTCACATCCCTCCGCATAACTCATTGCATACCTAGTGATCAATTTTATAATTCACCCTGTTATAGGTGGCGTTTGACGATACCAAAGTACACAACTCCTTATGTAGCGAACTGTAATGACTTCAGGTCTAAGGACTATTCATACCAATAGTCACATAAGACTGTTTATGACACTCATATAACAATTCATAAAACATTCTCATGGCGGGTCATTCAATATATATCTCTAATATAAACTAATGTGTCAACCTGATATCTCATATCTATGACTTGTGAGATTAAATTATCCGTTGACCTACATGCTAGTCTCAACACATTAATATTGTCCTTGCATGTTAATGTTTGATTAGGAATAGTTAAGAGTATTTGTTCTATGTATATCTACAATATCTCATTATAAATTCAACTAATTGATATGTTATAGATTAAAACCTCCTACTCTAGGATATTATTATACTCTCAAAATTGGTACTAGGGCAAATACTAACAACCACCCTAGTCCCATTTCACCACAATATGTCCATGGAGTACCAGCAACCAAGATGGCGTCACAACTTCCGAAAAAGAAACTAAATCAACAATTCAAAATCATCACAAGAAACCAAAACACCACAAAGCCAATTCACTACCAAACCCACAACGATCACACGAATAGAACAACATTATCTTGCGTACACAGAACACCTTTGGACAAAGTTTAAAACACCAATAAAATTACGACAATAGAAGGGAACACTGCAACACTAACATTCCTTAACCCAACATGAATAGAATCATCGAATTCGAGCTAGAATCACAAATCCGACAAGAAACCTGAAGAACAACATAGGAAAGAAACTCATCTTCGAAATCAACTACCATCCTTTACCAGCTATACAAGAGTATCATCACGACCTTGCAAGGAAAATCTATAGTAACTCCCATCCGATCCCAATCCCAGCATATCGCAAGAGGACTCCGAGAAAAATGAACCAAAATTCCAAGATCACCATCGAAGCAGCTGAACACATCAGTTTGAATTCAAAACTGATAGAAGAAGCAAAACCTCAACAACATCAAGTTAAATCCGTGCAAAATCCATAGAAATTCAGTGAAATAGGCAACATCAAATTAAACCCGCACATACCAAACAGTTCTGCATTTCAGAAACATTAGAACAATAACAAAGGCATCGTTGATTAGGGCTTAGAACACCACCCTCTGTGCAAATCCATCGCAAGCAAATACCGAGAGAAAAACATCACCGAGCTAGTCGAATCCACCCGATACCTAGTTTGAACACAAACCATCGAGAAGTCGAACATCCATATGCAAATAAAATGGCCAATTCCTTTGCGAACAACCCAAAAGCTCACATGATATGCAAGAACATTACAGAAAAACAAAACCCAACTCATTCAGCCAATCAGCATTACCACAAGCAAATCGCCTTCCCCTATCTACCTATCCTCTTACCTTACAGATCTCATACCAACATAGAGTTATGTACTTGCCTTTCCCTTGCCCTTTCCTTCCCGTGCCGCCTCTCTGGAAGCCCTCGCGCAGAGTTAGCGCTATCAGCAAGGTCATCGGAGGTCTCGTCATCCGATCATCGTGCCCCCACGGAATCGCCGACTTGGTGTGAAGCTTGGCCGGATCTCGAAGCTCGGTGGAGAGCTCGCTCTGAAATCGTGAGGTGGAGAGGAAGATGGAAAATCGACGTCTTTTAGGGAGGAACATGAATGAGTGAGTAAAGTTTCCTTTTATACCAAGGTTATTTGGGGCTGACTTAGATTAATTAAGATTAATCAACTCCTATTTATTTGAGTATCATATGCTTCCCTTAATCTTAATAGTTCTATCCTCTTAAAATATATCATATATTTTCATTTAAAATTTCAAAAAATTCTTATAATTTTTAGAAAATTTTATAGATTAATCCCTTAATTAGTGTTCATGTGTCCTTAGAAAATTCTATAAATAATTTCCTTAACTACGCTCACGAGACCTTACAATTATCCCCCCTTATAAAAAAATTTTCGTCATCGAAATTTGTCTTACCGAATAATTCGGGGTAGAAGTTTCGCATATCCAGTTCAATTTCCCATGTAGCTTCCTCCATCAACTGATTCCCCATAAGTCTTTTACCATTCTGATCTCCTTGTTCCTCAACTTCCGGACTTGGCGATCAAGGATTTGCTTTGACACTTCCTTATAAGACAGATTCGACGACCACTGCACGAGCTCATGACCAAATTCATGAGAAGGATTATGAATGTACCTCCTAAGCATAAATATATGGAGCGTTCCATTATGAACTTCGGACAAGTTCAGTGGTAGAGCAACCTGGTATGCTCGAGTTCCGATCTGATCCAAAATCTCAAAAGGCCCAATATACCTTAGACTGAGCTTCCCTTTCTTGTTGAACCTCAATATCCCTTTCATCAGTGACACCTTGAGAAATGCATGGTCCCCTACTGCAAACTTCAAATCTCTCCGTCTTTGATCGGCATAACTCTTCTAGCGACTTTGTGCTGATTGCATCCTGTCTCAAATATTAGTAACCAGATCCACTGTATGGGCCACAATGTCCGAACCCAACACTGCCCTCTCTCCTACCTCATCCCAATACAATGGTCTCCTGCATTTTCTTCCTTACAACACCTCATACGGAGCCATACCTATTGTGGATTGATAATTGTTGTTATAAGTAAACTCCACCAGTGACACCTTTGACTCCCAGCTTCCTTTGAAGTCTATCATACATGCTCGCAGCAAATCCTCCAAAATCTTAATCACCCGTTCGGATTGACCATTAATCTGTGGATGGAAGGTGGTACTAAAAGTGAGATGTGTACCTAATCCACGACGCAAACTTTCCCAAAATTCGGATGTAAATTTTGGATCTCTATTTGACACAATCCAAGCTGGAATTCCATGTAACCGTACTATCTCTCGTTTGTACAGTTTTACATATTGCGTCATAGTGAAGGTTTTTACCGGGAGGAAGTGTGCAAACTTTGTCAGTCGATCAACAATAACCCACACCGTATTTGATCCTCTAGGAGAGATCGGTAACCTCACCACAAAGTTCATAGCCACGCCTTCCCACTTCCACGTGAGAATCGGAAGCGGTTCTAGTAGTCCTGCTGGCCTCTGATGCTCGACCTTTACATGCTGGCAAGTAAGGCACTCGTGAACTACTTTGATTATGTCTTTCTTCATGCCCAGCTACCAGTACAATAGCTGTATATCCTTGTATATTTTCATGCTTCCAGGGTGGGCAAAGCACGGAGTGGTATGTGCCTCAATCAGGAGGTCCTCCCTGAGTGACCCGCTCTTAGGCAGCCAAATGCGACCCTTGTATCGCACAACCCCATTAACAGTCAAGTACATAACACAACCCTTTGCTTCATCTCTGTATTTCCATTCCATTAATTGCTGATCAGATGTTTGTTCTACCCGGATTCGGTCCAGTAGGTTTGATTTAATGGTCAGTGTTGATAGACTAATCGACTCATTTGGTGCTAATACTTCCAAACTCATCCGTTGAAATTCTAATTTCAATTGTTGTTGTGTGGTCAACTGTGACAGTATCGCGGACTTGCGACTCAGAGCGTCTATCATCACATTAGTCTTACTTGGGTGATAATTAATGTTGCAATCAGAATCCTTCATCAACTCCAACCATCGTCTCTGTCTCATATTCAATTCCTTTTGTGTGAAAAAAATACTTCAAGCTTTTATGGTCAGTAAAAATCTCACAGCGTTCCCCATAAAGGTAATGTCTTCAAATCTTTAGAGCAAAGATGACTGCGTAGTCTTTCAAAGGTTTATCAACCATCTCAGATGCTTCAAATTTTGCTTGGAGTCTTTGCAAATTTCTCCTCTTCAAGAAAGTTCTATCAATATCTGGATCGAATGGCAGAAGTTCTCCTGAAAGATTAGCTTTTCGTATGCAAGAACAAGGGATTGAATATTCTATGTGTAATAAGAAAAAAAGGGTTTTTTTTTTTCAAAATAGAAATTAAATTGCAAAAATAAAATTGTAGAAAAAATAAAGAAAATAAGAGTTAGTCTAACTCAATATGATCATTGCTAATGTTATAAGTGCAGCCCCCGGCAACGGCGTCAAAGACTTGTTACATACCATAAGTGCACGGTTACGTCACTAGTAATACAAAAGATATTGAAACCATAGGGAAAGCACCTCGGTCATAGATCACAAGAACACATGACTACTTAATAACAATAAAGATAAAGATATGAGTTCAGTACGGTTTCCTCCTTCCTTATGAGGGAGTTGCTTCTCCTTTCAACGGAATACTCTAGACGTCCGTGAACGGGTTATCCTTGTCACTAGGGTCCCTCGGGTATACTATCTAAAGTACTCTCTCTATAAGATTTACAATCTCTACATAAACATTCAATCTACATGACAATCAAACGCGAGCAATTCTCATGCATGGAAAATAGAATAGATACAAGAGCAAGTCAATATCATATAATAGGTAAAAGGCATAAACATGAGTTGTTACATCGTACCCTTAACCACAACAACTCCCTAATTCCAGAACAATGAATTTACTCTATAGGTGAAAGAGAAGAACCCAAGGACATCATGATATACAGCATTTAATTCCTAATTAAGAGAAGGAAGGAAGAGAAACACTTATCCAATGGTGTCGAGTGATCCTTAGATCCAACCCTTTTGCTTCCGGAGTCGATGTGATTATGAAGACACCCTTGGATCATCAAACGGAGGTCCTAGATGGTGTGGAACGGCACCAAGGTGATCTTTTTTCGAATGGTCGTCTCCCCTCCCCTTGAGAAGAAGTTTAGAACCCCTTTTATAGATAGGGCACATGCGTGACAAGGCCCATGCCACGACCATGCTGGATTGCACGGCTAACTCCTTCTTGGCTAGGAGTTAAGTGACACGGTCATGCAGGATCGAAAGTCGTGTTCTTCTCTGCTTCTGGATGCTTCACACGGCTGTGTTCTCCCTCTCCTCTGGATGTGTTGCACGGTCGTGTAGGGTCACACGGGCCAGTGTCGGTTAGCCTTTTTCTTTGCTCCCTGGTACGTCGACGATTATCATTTTTGCTCCAAAAGTATCCCTATCAACACAAATGCACACATAGAGCAGATCTCCAAAATATAAGAATAATTATGCTGTAAACATGATAAGGAGTGTAAGAATGCATAAATCCATCATAAATAAAATACGTGAATGTGCGTTGAAACATACATAAAATATTATAAGATCAACGCACATCACACCCCTAGATTGAACCTTTGTTTATCCTTAAGAAAAATGTTGCAATCTACCTAGTGCACTCGCCTCGGCCATTCTTGGGGCTTATAAGCCCGTGCGCGTCGTCGCCTTTGCGCACTCTCGTCTTCGTGCTCTCCGGTGGCTTTGTTTTTGTGCTCCGGTAGTAGACTTTCTTTTCCTGCTCCTCCGACGATCTTCCAGTAAGCCTCTTCCCAATCGCACCTCGCTTTCTTCTTCTGTACTTTCCCCATCTCCGAGTTTTGCGGCTCTCCGTCTATGTCCGGGCGATATTTTTCCTATAGGCTCCTTTCCCCTCGCATCTTTTTGATCCCTTGTTTTTGCGATCGTGAGTTCCTCAAAGCCTCCCGCTGGCATCCCTAGGCTCTGGTACACCTCTACCAAGTCCTGGTTTGACGCCGCAACGCCAAGAGCTTGACTGCTGCGTATGAATTTCCCCCTAGGTATGAAGTTGATCTTCCTTCACCTTCCAATCGGCCGAATTTTCGGTCCTCCGGCTGTATTTGTCTCTTTTTATCGTCGGTCTGAGGTTTCCCATCCACCTTTTCTTTTTCGCCATGTGTAAATATTTCTGAGTCTCCCTTCCTTAACTAGTGTCGAACTCCTTTCGGCTGCTATGCGGGGTGATTGTTCTTTTTCACCTGCAAGACATTCCTCTCACTCCTCGGCTCTTTCATTACCTTTACTATCCTAAACCGTCCGAGCCGGGGACCTTTCTTTTCCAAGGCCGAGTGAGCTTAATTTTCTTCGATTAAATGTCGACTTCCAACAAGCATTGGAAGGCTTAGTTTAATGTCGCCGCTCGACGATTTGACGTAAACAAAGATCGAAGATTCATCTCAAGAGTGGTACTCCGCTTTCATTCATAGCTGTCCTGCATTTGGGAAACAAAAAAAATACATGTATTCACTCGCGCACTTCTCATCCGACCCGGTAGGGTTGGAGATGATCCACGCTCCACGGCCGCTCTGCCTTCTTCTTAGGTTTCGGATCGACCGCAATTAATATGGTGGCCTCCGTTCGGCTTGGGTGTATCTGAACTCCTTTTCTTCGTAGACTGACCCAAGAAGCTTCATGGCAACAACATTCACCTCCAAGCGAAGATTCTTCCAAGCGTTCCTCGCTTCAGACTTAACCATCTCGACGTAGCATCGCCGAGCGGCTAGCTGGTCGCCTTTGACTTCACCCACCCGGTCGTCCACCGGGAACTTGAGTTTTTGGCAATATGTAGACACCACCGCCCGAAACTCGTTGAGGGCTGGTCGGCCCAATATGACATTATAGGATGACGGAGTATCCACCACTATGAAGTTTGTGGTACTGGTTCTTCTTAATGACTCTTCTCCGAGCGAGATGGTCAGTCGGGTCTGTCCGAGCAACAGTACTTCATTGCTCGTGAAACCGTAGAGAGGGGTCGTCATGGGCAACAACTCATTTCGATCGATTTGTAACTGATCGAACGCCTTCTTGAAGATGATGTTCACCGAACTCCCTGTATCAACAAAGGTTCGGTGAATGGTGTAATTAGCAATTATCGCTCGGATGATCAGCACTTCATCATGAGGGATCTCCACTCCCTCCAAATCTCCGGGGTCGAAGATTATCTCGAGCCCTTCGGCCTTCTCTTGGCTGCATCCCACGACGTGGATCTCCAGTCGCCGAGCGTGTGACTTCCTGGATCGGTTGGAGTCATCGTCGGTCGACCCACCGGCGATCATACCTATTTCTCCTCGAGCGACGTTGCTTCGATTTTCTTCTTCCCGAGCGGAGGGCCTGTTTCGCTCGTCTGGGCCTCGGGAGGGGTCAATGCTATCCCTCGACTGATGATGATGGTGTCGCTCGGGCGCCCTTCTTTCATTCTCTCGTCACTCGATAGATCATTGTCTCCGATTGGGCATTGGAGATCGACGACGGCATCCTCTTGATGCCAGCCGATTGTCGATTAGTGTTAGCTCGTAGCAGTCGCGCGTGTTGTGCATCGTCGACTGATGAAAGGAGCAGAACATCGGCCTCCATACCTTGCCACTTGCTGCCTTCTGCCGATCAACGGACACATGTTGTATGGCATGTGTCCTAGCCTCCTGGTGTGGGCATGCTCCTTCGGCCCTTGGCCCTTTGGGCGGCTGATGCCCGCTTGATGGTCGGCGCTCGATCATTACCGAGGGTTCGGTCGGCGCCTCCTTTCTTCTCGCCGCTTGGGCTTCTTCCACATGCATATACTCGTTGACCTTCTTGAGCATGTGGACGAAGTCCCTGGGCGGCTTCCTAATAAGTAATTGGAAGAAGTCTCCCTTGACGAGCCCCTGAGTGAAGGTGTTCATCATTGTCTCGGATGAGACCGAAGGGATGTCCATGGCCACTTGATTGAAGCGCTGGATGTAGGCTCAGAGGGTTTCCTTCGAGCCCTACTTCAAAGAGAAGAGGCTGATACTCATCTTCTGATAGCCCCGACTGTTGGCAAAATGGTGCAGGAATGTAACTTGGAAGCCCGTAAAGCTCTGTATGGATCCGTCCGGTAGTCTTCTGAACTAGCGTTGTGCCGATCCAGAGAGGATAGTGAGAAAGACTCGGCATTTTACTCCATCCGTATACTGGTGCAGCGTGGCTTCATTATCGAACTGATCCAGATGATCATCTAGATCGGTTGATCCGTTGTAGTCCTCGATCGCCAGCGGAGTATAGTGTCTAGGTAGAGGGTCCTGTAAGATCTCCTCGGAGAACTATCGGTTGATTCGTTCGGGCGTCGCGTTGCCTCGGGGTGCCTTGCCTTTTCGTGTGTCCCAGACGGGAACGCCGTCCGAGGATGATCCTCTCTCTTGATTCACTTGGGCAATCTCTGAGGAGGAATAGGGCGTGATGGAAGGGGATTGGTGTGGGCGGCACTTCCCCTGGTATGCCGATCGACCTTTTATTTTGTCCCCATACGGAGAGTTGTTCCGCTTGGTCGTCATGCCCCGCTCGTCCTCCGGCTGCCGATGTCGCAAGCTACGGTGCTTGTCGATCGGCTAACACTTGTTGTTGTTGCTGCTTGATCATCTTTATTGTTTGGGCTTGCACTAGCATGTCGAACTCTTCTTGGGTGAGCGTCACGGGAGTGAGTCGTCCAACCTCCTCCATCTTCTAGGCTCGGATGCAAGTTAACGTTCCCACAGACGGCGCCAAATATGATCCTATCCAAAAGTCAATGAGATGGATGCTGGGGATGTGCCGCTCCTGCTGACTGCCTGTAGACTCCTCTCGGACCTACAACACAAACTACGTCAATGTCGAGGCAGGGAAGGGTTCCCCGGCGATGACCCTCCAACGCTCAAGTCAGACACCTGCGAAGTAGAAAGCGGAGCAACAAGAAGACTGTAGCACAAACAGTGAATATCGTATACCTTCGCCGATACTTGGACCCCCCCTTTTATATAGAGCTCCTGTAGCGCGTGTGCACTCTTCCCAAGGGGGCACACTTCTTGAAGTTTTCCCTGAAAAGATTTGTCAGTAAAGTGTCCCTGACACAGTACCTTAACGGGCCGAACATATCTCTAAAGTGACAGTGAAAGCTTCCACCGTATGATCTTCTGGCTGACCATACCACCGACTGTCAGCGGCACCAGCTCCCAAAAGGATGTCGAAAGATAGCGTAGTGAGTATATCGCTGGGCCGAGCAAGTAGGCGCTCAGCAGGAACTCCACTGTTCCTGTGTCCTGCTTGCTCGACCGGGAGTTCGTTGCATACGATGTATCCGTTCGGCCATAGTACCACTGTGTTAGTGTCACGCCCGCTCGACCATGGCTCCGATATGCCGATAGTTGAATCCTGTTGCTTGTCCAAGAAGGGTAGTTGCTTGGCTCGACTTCTGTATACTGTCTCTAGCGTCCCCCTTTATTGAGCGTCGGCTATTCGGCGTATTACCTGAGTCAGCAGGTTGGAGCAAGCCCTTCACCTTCCGGTCGAGACATGATCGCTCCTCAATCGGCTAATGCTTTCTGAGCGTTGGTCGCCTTGACTTTGACCTCCAATATGACAACTATCCTCCGCGGGATGGGGCCCGTCCTTATCACTGCATCAGTATCCATAGTTACTTAGTCGCTTATAGTTGAGTAAATTAAGGGAGCTCAAGCTAGTGATTAATATATGTAGTTTTTATTTAGTAGAGTAGTCTCATGATAGAGGACTGAGTTTTCTTGTAATGGGAATATAATTCATTATTTCCATGGGAGATTATGTGTTCCTAAGTCTCATTCTATCCGGGAGGAATTACTGCAGAAAGCGCACCAATCTGGATTTGCAATGCATCGAGGTGGTACTTGATGTATAGAGACTTGAAGCATTCCTATTGGCAGAACGACATGAAAAAAGACATCACAAATTTTGTAGCTCGATGTCAAATATGTCAGTAAGTAGAGGTTGAGCATCAAAGACAAGCAAGATTATTTTTGTAGATACATATACCAGAATGAAAATAGGAGCAAATCATGATAGAATTTATTGTGTGACTACCCAAGACACAGAGAGGACATGATGCAATTAGGATAATTGTTGATCGGTTAACCAAATCTTCTCAAATTCTACCGATCTGTATAATGGACATATTGGATCGCTTGGCAGAGTTATACTACAAAGAGGTTATCAGACTTTATGGTTAACGTATGAGTATTTCATCGGATAAAGATCTGCGATTTACATCATGGTTCTGGCAGAGTTTATAGTAAAATAAGAGTATAGAGATCCATTTTAGTACAACGTTACACCCTTGGACTGATGGATAGTCTGAGCGCATTATACAAATGTTGGAGGGTCTACTAATAGCGTGTGTTATGGATTTTGGAGGTAGTTGTGAATACTATTTATGTCTAATAGATTTTACCCACAGTTGGCTAGACAACAGTGTGGGAGTAGTGGAAGCAGGGTGAGCTCATAACCCACATAGTCATCACTATCTAATTGGAAGTAGATCATCCTGTAGTTTTATAAGGGAACCTTAATCCCTCACAGTTGGAGATTTATTCATGATACTTGGAGGGAGTAGTATATGGGCATGTTGCATAGTTGTTACACTTAGATGAGGATCCTGAGTTTGAACAGTAAATTTATAGACTAAATTTTTATTAGTATGGAGAATGTAAGATATGACAATTTAATAATAAGAGTTATTGGAGGAATAACTTTATAGAATTTTTTGAAAATTTTTAGAAATTCTTTAAGATTTAAACAGAATCTATATAACAAGTTTTAAGAGGATTAATCTATTAGGCTTAAGAAAAACCTCTTTATAATACTCATTTAAATAGGAGTTGATTGGTTAAATCAACATAAGGTTATAAATAATTAACTAAGTATAAAACTTATTTCCTAACCTATTTTTCTCCCAACTTCCTCCTTTGATCTCCTCTCTAGCATTTTCGACCGACGCTAAATCTTCTCTTACGTCGCTGATCGCCGATGCCGACATCCATGGTGAGCCAGCCATCGACCGCCTCTCTCTTCTTCCTCGCGCCAAGCAATAACCGATGTCGCCTCTCTCCCATTCCCTCTTCGTTGTCAAAGTAGTTTGGGCCATCGCTGCCACCTAGTTGACCCAATGTCAAGTCATCCTTGCCGTCCCACTGATCGCCGACGCCGTGAGTCGTTGGGGGGAGTTGTCGTCAACCTCTATTCGGCCAGGATCAAGGCATCGTCGGGGGTCGATGCCCTAGTGACGTCACCGCCCTTCCTCTGCTCTGCCTCGGCACCATAGCAGCCAACCGGCCATTGCGTTCCTCTATATCGACTATCACAGCCTTTGCGGCCAGACTCGAGCAGAAATCAGTGGTCATCACATTTGATTCATGATCACTATTATTGTTGACTTTCTACTAGAGACTCAACTCACCATCACCAGCCACCTACTGCAAGGAATCCACCACCGCCGGAGGAGGAGCTAACAGATAGGGTAATGAATCTCCCTCCCTAAGTTCTGCTCATACAAATTTTGTGGGATGTTCTTTGATTATGTTGAGAATGAATCTGTTAACGATTGATTATGGATGGATTATCAATTTGTGGGTTGACAATTTTGGATTGATTCAATTAGGGATGATTTGGGTATGTTTGATTCAAGATGAGTTCGATTGAATCACTCACTATAACAAATTTTCGCAGCGCGCAATTATATTAACTACCGTGCACATCATGTGTTGCACAACTCAAAACTATTAAAAGTACCAACACATCGACAGCGCGCGACCACATGCTGCGATTAAGAGAATTTGTAACACGTAGTCGTGCGCTGCAATTAATAGCATTCGCAGCGCACAGTCACACGTTGCGATTAACAGCATTCGCAGTGTGTAACCGCACGCTACTGTTAATAGCATATAAAATTAAAAAAAAAATAACAATAAAAAAGGATTCAATACATACTATATCATAATAGCATAAAAAAAAAGGTTTCAATACACACTAATGATAAATTTTTTACGACTAAAGCTAATACAACATTAGAAATTTGATCCATTAAGAATTTGAACATTTCTTAATGCAAATTAAGCCTTCGACAAAATAACTAACACCATTCATGGTTTCATAAAAAGCCAAGGATGCCCGATTCTTTCCAAGCATCTTTTATCATAAACAACTTAACCAATCCATCTAGTTATGTCGTCTTCATTAACAGTTGCAAGCATCTCTAGGATTACTTCTAGGACAACCAGCACATAATGAAACAAACAAAATGTCATCAAAATCTTGTAGTAGGAAACATAATTTACACTAGTCGATAACGAATAGTGGATACAAATTGAAAATGACCACATAGAAAGCATAACCATAATTATGATTATATAAAGCATCAAGATTTTGCAAATACAAACTTCATTCTCCTATTAGGAGACCGAACTATGTGCACCATTACTCAAAAAATCTCTAATGCCAACATGCATCTATGTTTTTATGTTCCATGCATCAAAAGAAATGAAATGTGGTACAATCAGTATAAGTAGAAATAGAATATATGCATATGATAGAATACTTTATGAAGCAAATCATTATAATAAGAACCACATCATTAGAAGCATCTGCCTATGATGCATCAAATAGGTTCAACTCTTCATGTGAAAAGTTATCAGATAAACATATCACAACATAAGATAATGAAAGATGAAACTATAATATAAACCAGGATAAAGAAAGAACTCAAAAACTAATCCATCAAGATGAGGGGCAGACTTGAAAGTGATAAAAAAACTGGGAACCATTGGCATCACGACCAACATCTGTCATTGATAGAAGACTAGGGCCATAATGGTTTAGAATCAAATTTTCAGATGGAAAAAAGGAATGACAACAAGTTAAAGATTAAAAAAAATACAACCCAAAGCAAAACATTCACGGGATAAATAAAGAGAAATACCCACATTTGGAACATGCCAACTACTACTATTGTCTGTAGAAGCAAAGAAAATAAACGTAGTGTAAGGGCCAAAAGATAAGCATGATGCAAGGACATTTGATAAACTCAAATTGTTTTCATGAATCTTTCGAGCTATTAGCATGTTTGCATCCAAATGCTTCACATATTTTATGCCAAGTGCGGACTTGAATATTATATAACTACTACCAAGGAATTCTAATGCAAAATATTAAGAAAATATTCTAACAGAAAAAACAAACCTTCATTAAATTTAATGTGGCGTCAATAATTAGACAATGTAAAACATAAAAAAAAAAATATGAATGAAATTCAAATTAATGTAATACCATTTTCATGAATCCATTCAAAATCTCTTGGAACAATCGTTGCACCTGGTCAAAGTGCCCTTGGAACATCAAGGCTAATGGTGGAGTATATAATGAAGCAAGATTGCCATGGGTATAATTTGATGTTGACATAGCGCTCTCGCTTGATTACCAAATAGCAAAATATCTTGATATGCCGAAGAGAACATCTAAACTTGGTCGAGAGTTGAGATCTGTGGTGTTTTGTATTAAATAAAATTCAATACCAATAAAGGAACCATCAAATAATTGAACTTTGAAAATGTATTATCACACAACAATAGATAGAATTATGCAAATTAAGTTAATAGAAGTACATAAATTATGAAAATGTTAAGGCAATTAAGAATATTTTCCTCATTGAAGAAACAAAAATTTTAAAGAAAAGAAAAAGTCATCGCAAACTATATTCAACAAAAACACACTCTAATTTTCATAGGTTTAGTGGAAGACCACCTAGTAATTCCATTAATCCGTCAAGATAAGAAAGATGACTCCACCCTACCACTTTCATTGCTGATATAGAAGAGTTGTACAGCTTCATCAAGCTTCCAACCTGTAGCCTGTAAAATACATCTGCAATTAAGGACTTACTATTACAGTACGAGGAGTAAGTGAAAATCTCCATTTGGTGAGTACATAGATCTATCAAGATTTCAAGATTTCGATACTAGCAGTAGATGAATTTATAGATCTAACAAAATTCTTAGGGCCTAAATAAGAGGTACGGTGGAAGCAGATCCCCATACCAATTACTCCAAAGAGCACCTCTTTTGTCCAAAGTCGAACGAGAGGCAAAGACTACACTTACTAGAAAAACGTTCTTCAAACAAAAGCAAGATATCTAACTTTACTATCACTAACCACACACACACACAAAAAATATGAAATTAATAAAGGAAGGAATAGGTCACCGCAGTCGAGATGATCCTTTATGGTGATGACAGCACCTTCTACCTCCAATCGATGGAATCAGGCAGATCCCCTTCTCTCAGCCGGTACCGATTGCTGATCTTCTGAGAGGCGGATCTAAAGTCCTTGAGGAACCTGGCAAGTACTCCCCGTTGGTGACGTCAGAGAACCAGTTCATCCTGAGGCGGTAGGTGTGCTCCCCATGGTCGGCCATCGAATTGTGCTCTTCCATGATCCGGAGGTTCTCCTTGAAGACCTTGAGTCAGTATTCATCCAGATATTGGTTGTTTTCGACGGGGAGATGCTTGGCCCTCCACTCCAGGCAGAGCATTCTCACCTCCTCGTCGATACGGATGGGGACAACTCTATCTTGCTTGGAGAGGGTGAGGATGTCCTGATAGGGAACAGAGGAGACGACAACAAGGGCGGTGGATGAGAAGAGAAGGAGGAGGACACTGACGAAGGTAAACCATGTGCCAAAAAAGAGGGAAGAGAGGGCTCACGAGGGGCGGCGAGGGTTTTGGCAATGGAGAAGGGTTTTTGATCAGGTGAGGTGCGGCAGGGAATGATTCGGGGCAGACGAGATAAAAAAAAAAAAGCGTGTAAGATTTTTAATAGCGTATTTTTATACGCGGTTAAAATTTTATTTTTTAAAATTATATAATATTTTTAGCTTGTTTTGTATGCTATTAAAACTGTAATTTTTAAAATTTATAATATTTTTAACAAGCTACTCAAAATACATTGTTAATATTTAATTTTAACGATATATAATTTTTTTTTTTGCACATTATTATTTATATAAGTACAATTTTATCCATAACACATTTAATTGGCTAGGTCGTATAAATTACTATTAACAGCACGCCTCAAAAATGTATCGTTAATGACGCACTGCGAAAAGTTATATTTATTATAATGACTAAATTAATTAAGAGATGATTAGTATTGATATGTAAATAGATTTAGCTTGGTTAAATTCTGATCATTGATAGATTGATTAAAGGTTGATGTTTAGTTAATAAGTTTGATTAATCAAAGTTGATTAATTAAAAGGAAATGTTGATTGAATGGAGTTATGTACATCATGATTAAATCTATAGAAAGTTGGATGGAAAGATGAAATTGTTGGCTTGATTGAAATTAATTAATAACTTGGGGTTAATTAATGATCGTATTGATTAGGGTTTCTCCTAATTAGTTTGGATTTTGGGTTTAGTTAGTTGTTGCTTATGTGATTAGCTAAATGGTACATCATGTGATTTACAAGACTTTGATTCGAGACGAGCATCTCGATGTGAGAGTTAAATGATATGAGCTACAATAAAGGTAGATATTTCCTACCTTTTTCCTTTAGTACTTTGATCTTAGTACATGATATATATTTAGATAGTTGTTATATTTACTTTGACTCTCTTTGTTCTTGCTTCTTGAGCTTAATCTTTTATTTCTTAATCTTGTATGTTGATTTATTTTGATATGCATGCAGTCTCATTGTTATCCATGCTATTTATGACCATTTATGCTTGTATTATTATGCTAACGATACTATACCGTAGCATAGTTGTAGAATATTGAACTAAGTTATCGGTTTGATATTTATTCATGCCTGTGTATTTGTAAGATTATACCATAGTATAGGATATCGAGATCCTACTTGACCTTGTCTATTATTTAGGCTCATGCCTAAACACTAGTGAGGTTAGACCCTTCTATGTATTGTTACATTGTTATGTTTTGTCGACCATTGTCTCCCATTCACAATTGAGAGAGTCATCAGCAATCGTTGTTATATCCTATCGACTATTGTCTCTCACTCTTGGTTGAGAGAGTTGTTAGTAACCGTTGATACATCCTGTCAACCATTATCTCTCACTCATGGTTGAGAGAGTCGTCAGCGACCGTTGATATATCCTATCGATCATTATCTCGCACATCATTGAGACAGTCATCAACGATCATGATATATACAACTGCCACAAGACTATTCATGGTAGCGAGTTCGCGTGTGGTTCATAGCTAGACAGCTACATATGTACTCTGTCTACCCATGAGACCATTCGTGGTAACGAGTTCACTCGTAAATAGTGACTATTTAATTACCCTATCTGGCCACGAGACCATTCGTGGTAGTGAGTTCGCCTGCAGATAGTGACTATTTGTTTACCCTGACTATCCACGGGACATCCTTGGTAGAGCATTCTCCTACAGTAAGTGCTTGTTATATACTTGCTATATGTTAATCATGTATTTGTTCGTGCATATTGGGATGTACTATATGTACTCTTGATTTATTATTCACACCTAGTTGAGCAAGTTAGTAGAGGATTATTATTGTTGGTTATGCTTTAGTTAGTAGACAATTATAGTGGCACACTTACTTTTGTAGTAAGTATTTTCCTGAGATTGTATACCTTTACTTTCCTTATATTATTATCATGCATTATCTTCTATTACTCGCGTAGTCATTTAGACTCACTGTCTGTTGTATTTTTTCTTCCTTCATATAGCAGGTAGATGATATATGTATGGAGTTACTTTGAGAATTCTGCCTGTCAATCCCACATTGCATTGAGAGTTTTGTTTCTGTTGTTGCTTTTACTTATATTTTAGTTTTCCAAATATGTTCGTGTAATAATTAACTTGAGTGCGGATTTTTGTCTTGTGTTCAGTTTGATAGTTGTTGTGTCAAGCCGAATCAGCTCACAGTCCGTTGTTTTGTTCATATAGTTTACCTTATATCTTTCGTTGTATTTTTCTCTTAGTAGTGTGGGCTGCTATTTATCTTGCATGGTTGTGGTTGTTTCTAGCTCTGTGGGCTGATGTTATTATTCTTGTTCAGCTATGTGGCTATGTATCCAGGTTTCATATGTTGTCATAAGGTTTAAGATGTAGTCCATTTATTGGGTTGGGACTCCTCCAGGGAGTGATAGTGGAACTAGGTAGAAAGTCCAGATGGATCAAGTAGACCTAACATCTGGCAAATAGACTCGATAGGTTTGGATGACCTGATATCAAGTCAAGTGGAAGTCCTGGCAGCTGATCTGATGCTGAATCGCTAAGTCCAAATAGGTTTGGATGACTTTATGTTTGGCTGGTGAGTTGAGGTAAGCTACTGGTCATAGTATAGTGACATCGTGTCCCATTAGGGGCAAACCTTAGATGTTGATCCAACTAAAGAAACCAGCAGAGGTTTCTAAGTTTAGATTAAGACAGTCCTAACAATCTTAATCAAACATACTATATTTGTACTAATATTATTTTGTAGGTTTATGCTCTAACTCTGCTTTGTAGGATAAATTTTCTAATCTATTTTTTGTAGGATAGTTCCATTGACGGAAAAGAGTGTTCAGTTAACGAATCCTTGAAAAACTAGAATATCAAGATTTGATCCAGAATGAAAATGGAATTTTTTATTTTGTCGACGGACAAGAGTGTTCAGTCAACAAATCAATATATTTCCAAAATTAATCAAGATTTAAATCAGAGCATAAAAGGTAAAAATATGTTCAGTTGACAAAAAGAATTTGATCCATCGACAAAACAATAAGATTTCTGGGATAGAAGGGATTGGATTTTAGTAATCAAGGAAAGATCAGAGATTAGTCGATAGATAGAAAGATCAGTCGACGGATAGGTTCAGTTAATGGAACCTCTTATCAGTCAACGGATCGAGAACTATAAAAGAAACCCTCGAGCTCTAAGCCAGGTAGAACTTTTTCCTTCTGATTTTCTGCTATGCTCATTCACTGCTTGTGCAAGCTACGATTACTACAACGTTGGGAGGCTTTTGACAACTTACACTTCATCTTGTATTCATTTGTTGTCAGTATACTTTATTTCACTTGCATATTGTACACATTGGTATATCATTTAATCATTTAGTGGATTGTCCAATGAAAGCAATCGGCGATTGAGGGCTTGGAGTAAAAGTCATTGAAGGCTCCGAACCAAGTAAAAATAAAATTGTCTCTTGTCTTTCTATTTATTTTATTTTGTTGTGCACTCTAGTTGTAATGAAAGAAAAGAAGTGTTTGAAAAAGCACTTCTCTTTTGATTCCAATATTATCTTACCAAAAAGGTCGAGCGAGTACCATATCACATTATCCTTTTTAAGGTACAAATTCTCCCGACTTAGACATAGTTGAGGTTTAGATCCTCTAGGCTATAGTAGCAAATTCCTCTTTGAACAAGAGTTAAGCGAGTATCGTATCACTTGTCTTTTTCAGTGCCCAAACTCCTTCAGACTTTAACATAGTTAAGGTCAATATCCTCCTTAGTCTCTATAAATTGTAGCAAAAAGCAAGGCAACTTTCCCCAATGCTCATCATATTCAAAAGAAACTATTACAAAGGATGAACATTAGATAAATACATCTAAAAAATTAGTAGCATCTTCATTAGAGATGCTCTCGTTGATCTTCAGAAGGTCAATAACTAGGAGGGGGGAGTCGACGGGAAGCTTTCCATTTTCCACCAGTTGCTTAATGGTATCATCAATTTCATGATGCACCATTCAGACGAGGCAGGTGATGACCATATCATAAAATTCCTTTCATTGTAGAAATTCTTTCTTCTTGGTGGCCCAGCACTCATCCTCTCCTGTCTGATGCTCCTCAAGCTCAGACACCTTGCCCTCCAACTAATCTTTTTGGGCTTCAAGCATCCACATGAATGCTTGTAGTTCTACCAAGGATATCTCTTGGCCTCGCGCTTCAACCCAGGCATTCTCGACTGAGAAAAGGGTGACCTCCAAATTGCATCTTAGGGCTTCTGTTAGGACCTTGGCCAACTCAGTCTCCCACGAGTGGCTCTTAGTTCCACTTTCAAAAGCACAAGCTTCCTTTGGTTGGCCTCCAAATGAGCCTAAAAGGTCGCCTCCTTTCAGGCGATCAACTTCTGATTGTGTGGTGATTACTTCCTCTTGAGTTATGACCAAAACTTCTTAAGAAGGGGTTGCGGCTAACTGGGTGTCTAGTTCAACTATGCGGGCTTGTAGATCTCGCCGGTCCTAATGAATCTCAAGGTATTGCTAGCCAAATATCATCAGTTGGGGCATATTCTTAGCTCCATCCTGCAGAAGTTCCTTTGTTAAAACTCGGATGGGCATGTCCTCAACCGCTGCTTCCCCGTTCTTCCATACGATTGTTGATGGACCATAAAGGGTGAGGTCCAACCTATGCTCTTCTTGAACTAGGTCTTGAGATAGCTCCATTGTGAAAGGGATGCCTTCTTCACTTGGAAAATCCTCTTAATGACTTGAAGGACTCGGATCCATGGGAGTATACGAGGGACCCTCTTCCATGTGGAAAGTTCTCGATTCGACGGGGGATAGGAAAATTGGTACCAAGGGAAAATTGGCAATAATCGGGTGACTCTCCAACTCGACTAGCGTGTCCGGTGGTTAAATCGGTGAATGAATCAGTCGACCTGGGGGTTTGGCTTGGACTTGTGAGGAGGCAGATGGGCCCAAGTGGTCAACCGAGGGTCTAGATGAGTGATATTTTTTCCTTGAAGTTTTGAGGGGCTTCTAACTCCACAGACGAAATCAATCTCAAAGCGCTGGATTGATGGGCAGGAGACCTCGACTCTCTCGTCAATCTTGGTACTCTCGCCACCAATTGGGGAGTCACTTCTATTGGGGTAGTAGCCAAAGCCAGTGGTGCTTCTTCCTCATGGGCCACCTTGGTAAGATCAACGATGGCTACTTTGCACGCTTCCAGTTCTGCCACAATAAGTTTCATCACCTTGTTCAGTGATACCCTCATCATCGCGTCAGTTGTAAAAAATAACATGCTTTCTATAAGTATCCTGAGTTAATTTTGATGTTGATCAACTAAGTTAAGGAAGGTCCTACGTGTTTAAGACCTTGTGTCTAAGTGCACAATGACTTAGGAATACAAGAAGTCGAGCAGAAAACACAGCGAGCGAGAAGGATGACATGGGAAGGGAGCCGATGGACTCTGTACATCGAAGGACAAGGAGCTACTGAAGAGTGCATTGGTGGAGTGAAGGATGCACGCAGTGCATCTGAAGGACGAAAAGTCGGGAGGAAGTCTGCTCAAGGATAAAGTCAGAGTTGGGTTTAGGTGAGCTCAACTTTGGACAATCGGATCATTACCTAGGCGAGCGGAACGAAGAATGGTCAACTGCTATGATTGACCATTTCAGGTGCCCCCATTGACAGGAGGCCCCCTAAAGACTCAAAGACCTGAAGCACCTTGGTTGGCTTGAGGCACCTTGGTTGGCTTGAGGCGCCTCAAATAAGCAGAAGGAACCATTAAGGAAAGGATAATTATAACGCTACACTTAAGGCGCCCTGGAAGACCCAAGGCACTCCAAATGACTCGAGGCGCCTTCGATTACTTGAGGCACCTCCAATATGCCAGATCAACCAAACGTTGGCAGAGAAGAGGATAACAACTCAACCCACTAGAGGCACCCTGGATCACTAAAGACGCTCCAAATATGCCAAATCAGCAAAATGGTCACTTCGACCAGAGACTATAAAAAGAGGCTTTGAGATCGAAGTTTAAACAACACACTCAATTTTTAATTTTCTAAGCTTTGTATTTCTTTTTGTGCTTTCAAACATTGTAAGGTGCTACTCCGTCTCCGTGTCGAAAAAGGAGATTGATAGTGCTTCTAATTGCCTTAGATTAACAACCATGGAGCAACCTAGGTTATAACTAAGTAAACCCTCTGAGTCCCTACTTTCTATTTTTATATTTATTCTTTAATTAATTAGTGTGTCCTTACTAGCAAGTAAACAAGAGAAATAGTTAACACTTCTTGCATATCAATTAACCACCCTTCTAATCAGTCTATCAATCCAATAAGTGGTATCAAAGCCTAATAGCTTTAGAATAATTAACTGTTGACTAAAACAATAAGGAAGATGGCCAAATCAAGTATCCACCCACCAAAGTTTCAAGGGGAGTTCACATTTTGGAAGCATCGAATGGAGGTATGTTTTAAAACAAATTTTGACATATTATTAACTATTAAATATGATTTTGAAGCATCCCAAGGACAAAAACAGAGAAGTAAAAGAAGACCACCAATGGAACAAGAAGCAATAGATCGAGTTTATGGTAAATGGTAAGACAAAGTTCCATCTTCTGAGTGTACTACTTTCTCAAGAAGTCTATCAGATCAGCACTTACGACTCTACCAAAGAATTCTAGGAGAAGTTCCTAGAGATGCATGAAGAAATCTCGAAGGCTAAACTAACAAGAAGATATTTGCTTAGAAATTAGCTAATTAAGCAACCTCCGGATGAAAAAAAAAAAAGAAAAGAAAAGAAAAGGTGGCACAATTGCATGCCAGATTGAAGGAGTTAATAACTGACCTCAATAGCTTGGTGAAATGATAATAAATCGAGACTCACTTAGATACACTCTAAATATTTTTCCAAGAACTCAAGAGTGGACTTCGATTGTATACTCGTATTGTATTTTGAAAAAATTAGACATAAGTAGCTTAAAAGAACTTTTTTTTATATTTGAATTATACGAGTCAAGATGTACAGGTCTAAGAAATGAAGAGAAGTCAACTCAAAACCTAGAATTACAAGCTAAGAAATATGAATCAGATTCAGAGTCATCCCTCGACAAAAATGAAGAGGCATACATCATAAGAAAGTTCAATAAATTTTTTAATTTTAACAATTTTGATAAGAAATATACAAAGAAGCTTCTACAAAGAAAAAGGAAAGTTATATGTTATAACTGCGATGAAGGACATATCAATGATAACTATCCCAAATTAGAAGGAATGGGAAAAGAAAAGAACAAATGGGAGCTATGGAAGAATACACTAATGGAATGAGAAGGACGCACGAGGTGCATTCGAGAGATGAGAAATAGGGAGGAAGTATACTTGAGGAGAATATCGGAGTTGGGTTCGAGTGAGCTCAACCTTGGATGATCAGATCATCACCTAGGCAAGCAAGAAGAAGAATGGTCAAATATTGTGGTTGACCATTTCAGGCACCTCCATTGATTGGAGGCACCCTCAAGACTCGAAGACCTAAGGCGCATCAATTGGCTTAAGGCGCCTCAAATGAGCAGAAGGAGCCATTGCGAAGAGGATAACTGCGATAGCTAGACTCAAGGTACCCTAGATAACCCGAGGCGCCCCGAATGACTTGAGGCGCCTCCGATTACTCAAGGCACCTCCAATATGCCAGATCATCTGAATCTTGGCAGTGAAGCGGATAACAACTTAGTCCACTGGAGGCGCCTTGGATCACTGGAGGCTCCCCTGATTTGTCACATCAACAAAACGATCACTTTGACCAGAGGTTATAAAAAGAGGCCTTGAGCTCAAAGTTTAAACAACACACTCAATTTTTCGTTTTCTCAACTTAATATTTCTTTTCGTTCTTTTAAACACTGTAAGACGGGGTAACTCTTCCTCCGACCTTGTCAAAGAAGGAGATTGATAATGCATTTAACTGCTTTGGATTAACAACTATCCAAATTGTAACCAAGTAAATTCTCTGAGTCCTTACTTTCTATTTTTATGTTTATTCTTTAATTAATAAATGTGCCATTGCTAGTGAGTAAGCAAGAAAAATAGTTAATACTTCTTGCAAGTCGCTTAACCACCCTTCTAACAAGTCCATGTTGGTGCGGGAAGTATCCGACGATCGAACCTTAGTTTTGATAATGGCAAAGGATTCAAGGTTAAATTGGTTTGTGATCTAACATGCTTGACTGAGTGTTTCAGGAAAATCCTAACTGCGGTTAGGCAGGTGAAAATCCTAAGGGGTGGTAACCTTAGGTCGTACGGGGCGATAACCCTAGGTGGAGGAAAACCCTAGTTCATAGGGGGTGGTAACCCTATGCGGAAAGTCTTGGTGGGTTGAGTGCTTCAGGCAAAACTCCTAGGGGGTAATAACCCTAGGTGGAAAGTCCTGGTGTCGCGAACCAGGTGAAAGACTAGACCAGCCGGGAAGCGGAAGTCCAGCAGAAAGTCCGGGAGCATCAAGCGCCGAGCAAAAGTCCAGTTGATCTGGAGGATCGCACTGGCATCAGGTAATCTCTCCTGAGGGGAGTAGGTGAGGACGCGTTCCCCGCTAAGGGAACAGTATGCGTCGGGTCGACCTAGGATTTTCGGTCAGAAATTCGAAGTCAGACCCGGATAGTCTGATGGCTATCGATAATATTTTGTTACTTTATTTATTGCTTTATGTGCTAACTTTGTGTTGCAGGATATTGTTTGAGACTAACATGTCTTGCAGGTACAAAATAATGAAGTCTTCCCTCGGATGAGCAGTTAAACATTGGAGCTTGAAGCTTTTGATAATGGAATATAGCCTAGATGAATTGATAGGCGCCTCAAAACAGATAAACCAAAGAACACTTCCAGCAAGACTTACCTATGTTCAAAGACAAGCCCATTTGTGTTGGTCGAAGGCTTTGAAAGTAGCCCCTCCAACAATTCTAAGCCTTCTCTCAATGGGTGCCCGATGACCCAGAGCTCCGAGATTTCATTTTCCGTCGTTGGTATAGATTTATTTATTGCACTTATTGTAATACTTAGTTTGTAATAATCGTGCTTATAGTTGTTGCCCACCGAAAGCGATCAAGGATCGCGGGCCTTCGAGTAGGAGTCGATCTAGGCTCCGAACGAAGTAAATTGTTGTGTTCCTTCTTTGCATTTATTTCATTTCGGCTGCGTTTGCTCTTAATTTACAATTCCGATAATCGATAAAACGGAAATAGCCACGAGCGCTATTCACCCCCCCAATTGGTATCAGAGCGGGTCGTTTTGAATTGGTGCAACCACCATTCAAAACAATTTTTCATGGTAGTTTCAGATTTTCGGAGTCAATTAGAATTTAGCTTTATAGCTATATTCTAATTCTTTTCTCGAATCGATTTTTGCTCGAGGTTAGTGCAACACCACCCGAGTTCGTGTTCTATTTTTAAATACTTCCCGCACTACTAATCTAGGACCAAGTCCTGAAATTTTCTTGTCATTTATTTTCTTCATAGTTAATCTAAAATGGCCCAACAAGAGGGTTATAGCACTGTCCGTCCCCCGCTCTTCACCGGAGAGGACTTTGGTTACTGGAAGGGCAGAATGGTGAACTTCCTGAAGATCTAGACCTGGATGATCGTCAAGACTGGTTTGGATCTGCCAACAGATAAAGACGACAATCCTACACCCTGCGAAGATTGGGAACCTGCATTAATCAAGAAGGTGGAGGCAAACGCCATAGCAACTTGTACCCTCCAGTGCGGACTAACAAAGGAGGAGCTAAACCGCGTCAGTCCATTCTTAAGCGCCAAGGAGCTATGGGAGAAGCTGATCGAGCTTCACGAAAGGACCTCCGATACCAAAGTAAGTAAGCATGATTTACTATTCAATAAATTGTATAACTTAAAAATGCAGGAAAATGAGACGGCAAGCCAGCTACACGCGCAAATTCAAGACATCCTTAACTCCCTTCACGAAATTGGGAAGAAGGTAGAAAATAGGGATATAATAAGGTACGCTCTTAACTCGTTTCCAAAGAGTACATTGTGGGCATCAATGGTAGATGCCTACAAAGTCTCCAAGGATTTGTCTTCTTTAAAGTTAGATGAATTATTTAGTGAATTTAAACTTCATGAACAGACTAATGCATAGCCAACCGAGAAGGGTATTGCTTTGGTTGCAGGTACCAGTCGAACCCGCGATCCGAGATCACGGCGAAGAACTGAACCGGAGTCGGAAAACGAACCCGACTCAGAAGATGAAGAAGATGAACTGACAATCGAGCTCGTGAATCTCGTGAAGAAGCTCTACAAAAAGAAGAAAGACTTCAACAAGAAAGATCTAAAAAAAGCAGTCCAATCCAAGGAGGCCCAACCAAGTTCTAAAGCAAAATTCGAGGTAATCTGCTACGGGTGCAACAAAAAAGGGCACATTAAGTCCAACTGTCCAAATCAGAAGGACGCAAAGAAGCAGAGGAAGAAGAAGGTGCTGAAAGCGACTTGGGACAAATCCTCAGAAGAGGACACCGACGACGAACTCGATCAAACAAGCTTACTTACGTTGATGGCCCGTGACCAGATCAACCTGTCCGAGAGCGAGAGTGAGTCGGAAGCCGAGTCCGAGCGAAGCCACGAATCCGTATCCGTTTCCGAAGGGCCCGATCCCTCTGTAAGTATTCCTAGACTTAATAACTTAGTTAATTATTTACTTTGCAAATTAGCTAAATCAAACCTTAAACTAAAGTCACTTCTAAAGGAAATAGCAGTCCTTAAAGAAGTGACTAACTCCAAATCCTTGCCTGACCCAGTTCAAACTGGAGATTCAACTCAGGTCCAAAAACTTGAGGAAGAAAATTCCAGTCTGAAAAACCAGATCAAGGATTTGAAGTTAACATTAGAACGGTTTTCTTTAGGATCCAAGAATCTCGACCTAATTGTTGGGTCACAAAGAGTCGTCTACAATAAAACTGGACTAGGATATAAAACCAAAAAGAAATATAAATCTTATTTATCTTTAATAAACAAACCAAATAGTAAATCAGTCCAAGCATGGATCCCCAAGTCCAAATTGGTCAATCAAGTTGGACTTGGTTAATACTAGATCCCGAAGGATCAAATACACTACCTCGATAGACCATATCGAGGCTATGATCCAGGGGGAGCAAAAGAAAAATGATCTTAATAAAACGAAATTAAATTCAAAATTCAAAATTCAAAATCAAATTAAAAATTCGAAATTAAATTCAAAATTCAAAATCAAATTAAAAATTTAAAATTAAATTATAAATTCAAAATTCAAAATTAAATTAAAAATTCGAAATTAAATTCAAAATTCAAAATCAAATTAAAAATTCGAAATTAAATTCAAAATTCAAAATTCAAAATTCAAAATCAAATTTGAAATTAAATTAAAAACTCAATTAAAAATTCGAAATTAAATTAAAAATTCAAAATAATTCGAATTCAAATCAAATAAAATATAGATGGAGGATCCAGAATAGCTAGCACCACCAACTAAACTACCTGACTGGGTAACCGAACTTAATCTACCCGAAATGGGTAAAACAAGTGTAGACTACTCGGCAGGGTAATTAAGGTTAGATTAAAATGGACTAGGTTTAACTTGACTCATAGTACTGGTGAAGTTTTTGGATGATAGTACGTTAGGGAAGCTTGGGCATCACATGTCTAGGAAGATATAGTTTCGACCTGGTGCATTTGGCCAAGTGGAACTGACCGAAGCTACCCTTAAATGGATCCTAACCAGTTAGACCAAGGTTTAGTATTAAGTTCAATGGGTAGGACTATTTGGAAAACCTCGAAGGCATGGTTACTTTAATGAGTTCCTTGTGACTCACCATAGCCCAGAAGTTTATCCAAAGAATGCTTACTTGTTGAACCCAAAGCTAAACCTGAATCTAACACAAAGTTAAACCAAACTCTTAAATTGAACCTCAATTCATCTCACAAAAATTATAGGATTCCCTGATTGAAAATTTAGATCGGGTGAGATGACTAAGGACTTTAAAATTCAAATTCAAAATTAAACTCATAACTATAATTAATTCAAATTCTATAATCAATTAATCAATTTTAAAAACTTATTTAAAAAACCCTTTTAAAAACTCTCTTAAATCTTTAAAATTTAATTTCAAAATTCCTTTGAAAAATCTTTTAAAAATTATTTTTTAAATCTTTAAAACTTAATTTCAAAATTCCTTTAAAAAATCTTTTAAAAATTATTTTTTAAATATTTAAAACTTAATTTCAAAATTCCTTTGAAAAATCTTTTAAAAATTATTTTTTTAAATCTTTAAAACTTAATTTCAAAATTCCTTTCAAATTTTTTTTTAAAATTATTTTTTAAATCTTTAAAACTTAATTTCAAAATTCCTTTAAAAAATCTTTTAAAAATTATTTTTTAAATCTTTAAAACTTAATTTCAAAATTCCTTTGAAAAATATTTTAAAAATTATTTTTTTAAATCTTTAAAACTTAATTTCAAAATTCCTTTAAAAATCTTTTCAAAATTATTTTAAAAATCTTTTAAAAACTTAATTTCAAAATTCCTTTAAAAATCTTTTCAAAATTATTTTAAAAATCTCTTAAAAAAAACTTAATTTCCAAATTCCTTTAAAAATCTTTTCAAAATTATTTGAAAAATCTTTTAAAAAACATTTCAAAACATAATTATTTGAAAAATCTTTTTTAAAATATATATATATATATATATATATATATATATATATTTCAAAAATCTTTTAAAACTTAAATTCAAAATTATTTGAAAAATCTCTTAAAAATCATTCTCAAAATTAATTTAAACTATCTTCAAAATTTATCAAACTTTTCAAAATTTGTTCAAAATTAGGAAGGTTACTTCAATCAAACTGTCGTTTAATCCATCAAACTGAATCCAATTTAACTACTTTATGTGTAGGAATTGGATCAATGGATGTTAGACAGTGGATGCTCCAGACATATGACTGGAGATAGGTTGAAGTTTACTAAGCTCAAACTAAAGAACCTAGGATCAATTGCATTCGACAACTACGGTAAACTTAAGGTAATCGGAAAAGGTAATATTGAACTTAATTCCGATTTTGTCATTCGAAAAGTTCTACTAGTTGAAAATTTTAATTTTAATCTTCTAAGTATAAGCCAATTGTGTGACAATGGATACTTAGTAACCTTCGATAAATCTAGTTGTTTAGTTAAAAATATTGAAAACCCTGAAATCACACTTAAGGGACTTAGGAAAAATAATATCTACACAATTGATCTAATCACATCCTCAATAAAGTGTTTCCTAACACAACAAGAGGAAACTGAGTTGTGGCACAGAAGATTGGGTCACACTCACACTAGACTCATTTCAAAAATGAGTCAAAATGGTCTAGTTAGATGTTTGCCCAAATTAAAATTTATTGAACACTCAATCTGTAATGCTTGTCAATAAGGAAAACAAACTAAATCAACCCACAAGTCAACCAGTCTAGAAAAAACTAAATCCTTACTTGAGCTCCTGCACCTAGACCTATTTGATTCACATGGAGCCAAGTCACTAAGCAAGAACCAGTATTGCTTAGTTATAATTGATGACTACTCTAGGTTCACCTGGGTAAAATATCTAAAAACAAAAGATGAAGCATTTGAAATATTTAGTAATTTTTGCAAATTAATAGAAAATGAAAAAGATATTAAAATTAAAAGAATTAGAAGTGATCATTGGGGGGGGGGGGTATTTGAAAATCATAGATTTACTCAATTCTGTAAAATCAATGGATACCAACATAAATATTCATGTCCTAGAACCCCCCAACAAAACGGTCTAGTGGAACGTAAAAATAGAACCTTACAGGAGGCAGCCAGAACCATGCTAAATGAGTACAACCTAAATCATCAATTTTGGGTCGAAGCCATAAATACAGCAAATTATATTCAAAATAGAATTTTAATTAATAAACACCACAATAAAACCCCTTACGAACTATATTACAATAAAATTCCCAACCTAAACTACCTAAAAGTCTTTGGGTGTAAAGTTCATATTTTAAATACTAAAGATTACTTAGGAAAATTTACATCCAAATCAAATCAAGGGATCTTTTTAGGGTACTCCACAACCAGTAGGGCCTATAGAGTCTATAACCAAAATACCCTAAAAGTTGAAGAAACAACTAATATAATATTTGATGAAGAAAATAATCTACCTAACTTAAATGAAAATGTTAACATTAATCTAGGAATTAATGAAGACGATGAAATTCATCCCAACACTAATAAACCAGAGGAACCAATTTCTGACCCAAATGTAAGACCAACTAGAGCAAGTACCTCTCACCCACCTGACCAAATTTTGGGTGATCCAAACCTAGGAGTCAGAACTAGATCCTCATATAGGAACTTGAGTCAGATTGCCCTTATTTCAAAGATCGAGTCTAAGACCATAGAAGAAGCCCTACCTGACCCAGATTGGATCATTGCTATGCAGGAAGAGCTAGCACAATTCGAAAGAAACCAAGTCTGGGAACTTATACCTAAACCCATAGATAAGTCCATAATTGACACCAAATGGGTTTTTAGGAATAAATTAGATGATCAGGGTGAGATAGTAAAAAATAAGGTCAGACTAGTAGCCAAAGTATTTAGCCAAGTTGAAGGTTTGGACTATGATGAAACATATGCACCAGTAGCTAGACTCAAATCCATTAGGATACTGCTAGCCTATGCAACCCATAAAGGATTTAAATTATATCAAATGGATGTCAAGTCAGCCTTCTTAAATGGGTTTATTAAAGAAGAGGTCTATGTAAGCCAACCCCCAGGATTTAAGGACTTAGATTACCCAAATCATGTATTCAAACTAAAAAAGCCTTATATGGACTAAAACAAGCACCTAGGGCATGGTATGAACGATTATCCAGTTACTTAATGTCCAAAGACTTTAACCAAGGTCAAATAGATCCAACCCTATTTGTAAAAACTATAGAAAATGACATCTTCATAGCC
Source organism: Zingiber officinale (assembly GCF_018446385.1). NCBI lineage: Eukaryota > Viridiplantae > Streptophyta > Magnoliopsida > Zingiberales > Zingiberaceae > Zingiber > Zingiber officinale. The sequence goes on along the minus strand of NC_056006.1, from coordinate 71,375,064 downwards.
CAAATCTATGTTGATGATATAATTTTTGGCTCAACAAACTCTAAATTTTTAAAAGAATTCGTTAAATTAATGGAACATGAATTTGAAATGAGTATGATTGGAGAACTTAATTTTTTCTTAGGCTTACAAATAAAACAAACCAAAGATGAAATCTATATTTATCAAACTAAATATTCTAAAGAGCTAGTTAAAAAATTTGGCATGGAAAATTCAAAAATTATAAATATACCTATGACAACCAACATCAACATTGACTTTGACCCAGAAGGAAAACAAGTAGATCCAAAATATTATAGGAGTATAATAGGTAGCTTACTCTACCTAACTGCAAGTCGACCAGATATATTATTTGCAGTAGGTATGTGCGCAAGATATCAATCTTGTGCAAAAGAGTCACACCTAACACATGTTAAGAGGATACTTAGGTATATTAAAGGAACCCTAAATGTAGGACTTTGGTACCCCAGAACTTGCACCTTTGACCTTTTTGGATATTCTGATTCAGACTATGCCAGGTGCAAACTAGATAGAAAAAGCACAAGTGGAAGCTGCCAGTTTCTAGGACAGTCCCTAGTAAGTTGGTCAAGCAGAAAGCAACACTGTGTTGCTCTATCCACTACTGAAGCTGAATACATAGCCCTAGGCGAGTGTGCCTCTCAACTGTTATGGATGATGCATACCCTAAAAGATTATCAACTAGAATATAAAAATACAAAGGTGTTAATTGATAACATAAGTTCAATTAATCTCACCAAAAACCCAATTCACCATTCCAGAACCAAACACATAGAGGTGAGACACCATTTTGTAAGGGATCATGTAGCTAAGGGTGAAATTGAACTCAACCATGTTGAGTCCAAATCAAACCTAGCTGACATCTTCACAAAACCCTTACTTGAACTTGAGTTCAGTGCACTCAGAAGGCAAATAGGAATGTGTTGGGTAGAATAGATCCGAATTTCTAAACCAAATATTTACATGTCTTCAAAATCATCCTCACCTATTTTCAAAACGATCCTTACATGTCTTAAAATTCCAGGAAAAATGTAATTTTTCAAAATCCCTGCTTTACTAGACTTTCAAAAGTTGGACTTAGTTTAGGCTTTACCTTAGAAATCTTGTTCCCCCAGGATTCAGTCAGAGCATCTCACAAACACCTAGGTATACCTTGCTTGTGTTTGAAAAACATAGAATGGCGTGAGATGCATAGGGTACAGCCTGGACTCAAGTATGCTTATTTCTGTGCATCAATATGGGTCTGGGCGTTAAATACATTATTAACAGTAATCAAGTCAAGTAATCCAGCCTTAGCCAAATCTAACTGGATCAATTGATTTGACTTGACTAAACAAGTGAAAACTGTTGCTCTCTAGGCAAACAACTAGTAACTAATGGTTAGACATGTGGGCAAAAAGTTAAGTGCTTGATTTTTTTAGGGCTTACTCATGTTTGGACTTTAGGGCTCTGATACCTTACTAAAACAAAATTTGCAATCTATTAGACATTAAGGTTATTGCTTCTCCTTTGCCTTAAGTATTTTGAAATTCATTTTCTTTAAGCAGTTTTTCAAAAACTTTTTCAAATTTAAAACTTTCAAATCTTTTCTATTTAAGGTGGAAAATTCTTGAAGTTGGAAAATTTTTGGAAACTCCTCAAAATTTAATAAGTATTCTTATAAATTTTTGAAAATTTAGCTAAGTATCTTTCCAACAATTTTTTAAAATTCACCTAAGACTCTAACACAAATAGTACGTTGGTAAGTGAAAATTAAAATAAAAACTTAGCTAAGAATCTTTTCAGTGACAAACAATTATAAAAAGCTAAGTGTAAAATGTTCTTATCCCTCTTTAAAAACCTAAGTTTCAAAATTGACTAAATTAAAAAGAGTTGCTTAATACTAAAAGTTTTTTTTTGCTATATTACAAAGAAAAATCTTTTTAGCAAAATTACTTGATAAAATTTTGCACTTAAACTATGTTCCTTAGCAAATTTTCTTCTCAAAAAATGTTGCTATTAAAACCAATTTTAAGCTGTTGGTTTTCACTTACTCTTTTTGCCTCTTGCCTAAGTTAAGATTTTAAAACAAATTTTGCTAAATTTTGTTTTGAAAAGCTAAGTTTTTCAAACTAGTTTATTTTGATATATGGCAAAGGGGGAGAGTAGAGAAATTCAAAGTGAATCAACCCAATTTAAACTTAAAAGGGGAATTTATATTAAGGGGGAGCTATAAAAGGGGAATTTATATTAAGGGGGAGCTATAAAAGGGGAACTTATATTAAGGGGGAGCTATGCTTATGCTTATCTTGCTTAGTCTCACACTTGATGTGTCTATCATGCTTATGATTATCTTCCTTGTGCTTATACTTTATTGCATATTTTTACTTAACTTTGAATTTCGGTTGCCATTATCAAAAAGGAGGAGATTGTTGGTGCGGGAAGCATCCGACGATCAAACCTTAGTTTTGATAATGGAAAAGGATTCAAGGTTAAGTTGGTTTGTGATCTAACATGCTTGACTGAGTGTTTCAGGAAAGTCCTAACTGCGGTTAGGCAGGTGAAAATCCTAAGGGGTGGTAATGTAACGACCCAATTTTCCCTATTTCAAGTTCTAAATGTCCTTAAAAATATTTAGAAATGCTTTTAAAATATTCTAGAAATTTTTAAAGTATTTTTACATAATTTTTGGAAGTCGTTTGATATTTTTATTAAAAAAAAGAAGTTTTGAAAAAAAAATATCCAAACCGAGATTTGAACAGGAAACCTCGAGTTAAGCAGAGATTCGCTTAACCAACAGACCAACTGAATGTTTCTTAATTAAATCTACAATGAAATATGTTTAAGTTGTAATTGATACAGAAATACCTTAGTTTTAAAAAGGTTACAGAGAAATTGCCGAGCCGAAGCTCGACCCGGCTATCTAGGGTTTCGGCGGAAACGCAGATAACTAGCTGTGCCAGCGAGTTTTTGTTAATTAAGGAAAGAACGGGTTATATTTAAGGTATAGTTAGTAATAGAAACCCTAGTTATAAAGGGATTAGGTTTTCCCTTTCTCGCCGAAAATTCTCGTTCCTTTCTCCTCTTCCTCCCGACGCGAGCGACGTTTCTGTGCTTGGGCGAAATCGAAGCCGAGTTAGGTTTCCTCCCTCCGGCAGCCGGCGAAGGCTTTCTTCCAGCGGACCTTGCTGGTTTCGAACCTCCCGTCAAGAGAACGCGCGGACACAAGGAGAACGCCGAAATCTCAAGCTTTACCCGAACCCTAACTGCCTTTCTTCGGTTGTAAGTGCAAGAACAAGGAGTAAGTACTACTCACCTGCGGTAGGAGTTGTTCCGGGTTTCTTTATTTTCCTTTTTGATTCTTCCTTTGCTTCCGAGGCCTAGCATGAACCCTAGACTCTTAGTATTTGGCTGCACAGCAAGATCGACCTCTCCTTTATACGAGCACAGCATGTTAAGATTGAGAAATCGGGTTCTTTGTTCATTTTGAATTCAAAGCATGTTGTAAAGATTTTTTGGTTTCTTTTAGTTCTCTGCCGTGAGTCTTAAAGGAAGAAGATGAATGATTTAGGTTAAGCATGTAGGATTGTTTTTGGTCACTGCAATGAATGGGTATGTGTAGTATTTTGGTTGCCAGTAGCAAATCCTTGAGTTTACTGTTTAGACTTTCCTGTGCTAACTCAATAAGCCTGATCAACCCTAATTTCCAGCCGTATGATTAGCATCTCATATTGGGATTCTTATTGGCTGTTATTTGAATGGGCACGGCCGGTCACTAATGGAGCATGCATAACCTGTTTTAGCAAATCGTTGGAGATGATCATGCTCTGTTTCGGGTAGACTGCAATGGTTTCTTGTGTATTGTTTAGAGTCTTTTTCATGACCAATACATTGCTATTATGTTGTGCTCAAATTGATATGAGTTGACTGCAGAATTTCTGAACAGATTAGAAGGAATAGGTTTAGGTGTAGTAGCAAAAGTTTTCATTGTTTCGTCTTTTGGAAGTGCATGTTTGCAATTATAGAAGTGCTTTAGTTAGTTTTTGTAGCTTTGCATTGCTTCGAATTAATGTAGACGGAAGGGTTCAGATTGATCTTGCTGTGACATCATGTTTCGGTTAAAACAAAAGTGCATGTTTTCAACCATGTTAATGTCCAAAGTAAAAGATAGATTTTGCATATTACGAACATGATAAAAGGAGGCTTATATTCTATTTTTAAAGAAGTTAGATTTGCTTTCCTTTGTTTCTAAATCTGTTGTAGCATGCTTAAAGGAGTTAGATTTGTTTTCAACCATGCTTAAAGAAGTTTGAATGGTAGCTTAGCATTTTCCTTGCTACTCAAAAGGGCAAGAACAACCTTTATTTAAAGCATGTAGTGTTAGTTTCTTGGTTTTCCTGATCATGAACAGTTATTAAGTTTGCTTTCTTTTGCTCTATTTTATAGCATGATTAGTAAGTTCAAAGTTGCATTCTTTTATTTTATTTTATAGCATGATTAGTAACTTCAGATTTGCTTTCCTTTGCTTTGTTTTATAACATGCTTAGAGAATTCAGGTCTGCTTCCCTTATGTTATTTTTATATAACATGCTTGGTTAGTTGTAATCCTATACTTATTAAATATATCTATAGGATTCTAATAGGCTCCAATTAAGGATTATAAGAAGCATGAGTAAAGAAAAAGACTAAAGTCTAGTTAAAAAAAGATAACAAGTAAATTAAAGTAAGAGGCTAGTACCCGACTTCCGAGGTTGTCGTTAAACAAATCCAGGTGACCAATTCCGAGGTCTTGGCCCTGGTAAGACCGAGGTCTTTATCCTCATAGGGCTGGAGGCTCGCTACCTTAGTCACTATTAGAGAGCGCGCAAAACAAAGATGGTACTAAGCCTGGGCCCAAAGAAGAAGAAAAGAAAAAGAAGAAGAAAGTAAAAGAAAAATTAAAAGATTAATTTCTGGTATAAAGATATAAGAAAATGAAACAAGTATTATGCTTAGAATCAATAGAAGTTTAGTTTCTTTAATTCTAAGCCTACAGTAGTAGTTTCACTATTTTCCTATCAGTTAGTGAGCATGTTTAGTATTCAGCTTTATTTCTGTATACCATGAGTACATGCAGCTTTCCTTTTAGCATGTCAGTTTTAGTATCGTTGCATTCTTTTTATGCACTTCGAGTTTTTGTGAGATAGATTAGTACTTACTAAGCGTTTCGCTTATAGATCTATTTTTTTCCTCCTACTGCAGATAAAAGAAAAGCTAAGATATGAAAGGGAGGCGACAGGGTGGTGGTGGTGATAAAGGTGTGTGATGACTGGACTGTGGAGAGATCCAGAATTAGCTGGCAAAATTGTCAAGACTTTATGTTTAATTCTTTTAGTTTCCTTAAGTGTTATTATGAGTTGAGACTGTATTTAACTTTATTCCGCACTTTACTTTTATTATTTGTGAAGTGATGTAGTTGGTTGCTTTTGCTAGAGTAGTTGCTTTGGTTATAGTGTGATTTTATTACTGCGTGGTTGTGAAAAATGTGTTCCAACCGCCTGTGGCTGCGTATATATTGTTTGTATTATGGATTTGGTCACCGGTATAGGGGAGACTCTGCCGAAATTTTTCGGTAGGAATTCCTTTGGGCCGTGATAAATCTAACTGATGCTAATAACAGCATCAGTGACAATAGTAAGTAGAGTAGTAGTTAGGTAACGGTCACCCTTAGAGAGTAGTGGTAAGAAGGGTGGTCGTTACAGGTAACCTTAGGTCCTAGGGGGCGATAACCCTAGGTGGAGGAAAACCCTAGGGGGTGGTAACCCTAGGTCATAGGGGGTGGTAACCCTATGCGGAAAGTCTTGGTGGGTTGAGTGCTTCAGGCAAAACTCCTAGGGGGTGGTAACCCTAGGTGGAAAGTCTTGGTGTCGCAAACCAGGTGAAAGACTGGACCAGCCGGGAAGCAGAAGTCCAGCAGAAAGTCCGGGAGCATCAAGCGCCGAGCAAAAGTCCAGTCGATCTGGAGGATCACACTGACATCAGGTAATCTCTCCTGAGGGGAGTAGGTGAGGATGCGTTCCCCGCTAAGGGAACAGTAGGTGTCGGGTCGACCTAGGATTTCCGGTCGAAAATCCGAAGTCAGACCCGGATAGTCTGATGACTATCAATAATATTTTGTTACTTTATTTATTGTTTTATGTGCTAACTTTGTGTTGCAGGATATTGTTTGGGACTAACATGTCTTGCAGGTACAAAATAATGAAGTCTTCCCTCGGATGAACAGTGTCTGAGGCGCCTCCATGGAGCTTGGAGGCGCCTCGGGTGCAAAAGTTGAGTTGGCCGCGAAACAGGGCTGAAGGCGCCTCAGAGGGTTATGGAGGCGCCTTGGAAGGCACCTTGAAGACCCATGAAGGCACCCTCTAGCAGATAGATTTCGACCAGTTCGTCACTGATCCACGCATGCGACTCGGGCGAACTGGAGGCGTCTCGGACGAGCTTGGAGGCGCCTCCAGCATGCTTTAAAAGTAGGTTTCGAGCAGCACCTCCGATCCAACAATTTTAAGCCTTCTCTCATTCACGTGCTGCTCCAAAAGATGCTTCGAAGTGCTGCTACTCGTGCCCGACGACCCAGAGCTCCGAGATTTCATTTTTCGTCGTTGGTATAGATTTATTTATTGCACTTATTGTAATACTTAGTTTGTAATAATCATGCTTATAGTTGTTGCCCACCGAAAGCAATCAAGGATCGCGGGCCTTCGAGTAGGAGTCGATCTAGGCTCCGAATGAAGTAAATCGTTGTGTTCCTTCTTTGCATTTATTTCATTTCCGTAGCGTTTGCTCTTAATTTACGATTCTGATAATCGATAAAATGGAAATAGCCACGAGCGCTATTCACCCCCCCTCTAGCGCTTCTCGATCCAACAGTCCACTGATCCAACACCTTTAGTTAGATATCAAAACTTGTGATGATGAGAATTCTTATCAAATGAAAAAAAATGATAAATCTATTGAGTCACTTCGGAGCTAAAGGGGGTGAATAGCTCGTCTTGCTCGTTTGCTTGCTTCGAAGATAATGATGATGATGCAGCAGAAAATCTCACGATAAGCTCACAATGCTAACACCAAAATTTACTTTATATCCACCTCGAGAAGAGGTAACTAATCCAAGGATCTACACACACGAGCACTCTCCACTAAGAAAAACACTCCTTTTCAAAATAATCTGGAGGTAGAGAAACCTCGTACAAACTCACACAAGCATACAACTTGAAATAAGAAGTAAATGTAAACGATATAATGAATAACCTCTCTTGTTCGATCTCATGTAGCTTGTCGATGCCTCTTGAATCTTGGAAGTGTAGCAACACTTGTTCCCAAGATGCTCCAAGAACTAGCGGAAGAATTGTGAGCTCGGTGGAGAAGATCTTCGAGTAAGCGTTGCCTTATTTGAACTCGTTGTCACCTTTATATTCCATGATCTAGGACTCCTAATCGATTAAGTCTCCTCCCAATTGATTGTCACTTCATATCCCAGCAATTCCAACCATCCAAAACCTATATCCTGCACAACGGTCATATTCCAATCGATTGACCAATCGATTGGGGAGGCTTGAATCGATCAACCGATCGATTCAAAATGCCTTTGTGCTCACGCTGGAAAAGCCCTAAATAGATTGACCGATCGATTCAGCCTTCCTCGCATTCTTGCGAGAAATCCAGCCCCAATCGATCGGCTGATCGATTGACGTGGCCCAATAGATTGGCTAATCGATTGGGAACCTCTCTGTGCTCGTGAGAAGGTCTCCCCAATCGATCAGCTGATCAATTGGGCTCCTTCTGTTGGTACCCCAAGGTTGTTTTGATGTGATCAAACAAGTTAGGTTAGGTCCTGTTGTATTTAATCCTGTGTCTAAGTGTGCAGGAACTTAGGAGCACAGGATGTCGAGCAAAAGACGCAGCTAACGAGAAGGACCGCACAGGAGAGAGCCGAAGGGCTCGGTGCGTCTGAGGGAAGAGGTGTTGCGGAAGAGTACGCGGTCGGACGAGAAGGAGGCGCACGACATTTCCGAGGGATGAGATGCCAGGAGTGGAAGCTTGCTCGAGAAGGTCGGAAGTTGGGTTCGGGTCGGGTGAGCCCTATTCCGGATGGTCGAGATCACCCAAGCAAGAGGAACCGGAGCGAAAGATCCGAACCGAAGCGAGTGAAACCGGAGTGAAAGGCCCGAACTGGAAAAATTCAACTTGGTTGAATTTTCTAGTTCGGGCGCTCGGAAGGATTTCGGGCGCCCAGAATAGGATTTTATCCAGATCGTGTTTGACCATGATTCGTTGCGAAGGGGATAAAATTTTATCCCCCTCCAGGCGCCTGGAACCTTTCTAGGCACCCCGAGCAAGGCTATATAAGTAGCCCTACTCCCAAAGCTAAAAAAACAACAAGAAATTGTGAAACAACACTTATACACATCCACTGTTCTATTTTAGCTTTCTATTTCTGCGCTTCCATTGCTGTAAAGAGGCTTCTCCGCCTAAAGGAGAATTTTAGTGCACTTTAACTTCCTTGGATTAACAACCCCCCCGGTTATAACCAAATAAATTTGTGAGCCTCGTCTTTTTAGTTTATCTCTTATTTTGTTTATGCAAGTGGTTAGTTTAATTAAGTTATAAGTCCAAGTTTGTTTTGCTTGATTTGTGTAGGGGCTATTCATCCCCCCCCCCCCAATAGCTGGCCTCTGAGGGTCCTAACAAGTGGTATCAGAGCAAGGACATTTCAGGAGGACTAACTACTGACCGAAGCACATGAGATAGCCAGACCGAGCATCTATCCACCGAAGTTCGAGGGAGAATTTGCGAGCTAGAAAAAGGAAATGGATGTATTCTTTAAAACCTATTTTGAATTGTTTTTAATAATGAAATTCAGTTTTGTAGCACCCTAAGGTAAGGAAGAATACCAGTGGATGAAGAATGAGCAGGTCGACTTTGTGGCAAACGGTAAAGCAGAGTTCCATCTGCTAAGCGTCCTACCACCACAATAAGTTAACCAGATCAGCACCTACGACTCAACAAAGGAGCTTTGGGAGAAGTTCTTTGAGCTACACGAAGGAACGTCTGAAGCCAAGCTCGCGAGACTGGATCTGCTAAGGAATCAGTTAAGCAACATAAAACTTGAAGCAAAAGAAACTGTTGTACATCTTCACTCGAAAATGAAGGAACTAATCACCGAACTCACGAATCTCGGAGAAAAGTTAAGCAAACGGGATTTACTAAGATACACACTTAATGCATTTCCTAGAACTATCGAGTGGGCATCATTAGTAGATGCTTACTATATATCTAAAGATTTAGAATATGTTACCTTAGAAGAAATATTTTCAATATTTGAAGTTCTTGAAATGAGATGTGCATATACGAAGAAGGAGCCAAAGCACAACATTGCCCTTAAGGTAAAGATGGATGAACAGGATTTAGAATATTCTCTCAACAATGACGAAACGGTAATGATGGTAAGACAATTTAAAAATTTATTTAAATCTAGAAAAACTAACCATCTGCAGGGTAGAAAGAAAAGAATAATCAGATACTACCACTGCAATGAAGAATGGCACGTTAAAGACGACTGCCCTAAATTGAAGAACAAGGATAAGGGTAAGAACAACAAGCCCGTCTAAACAAACAAGCACAAAAATCTATAGGCGATATGGGATGAAACGTCGTCCAAATCAGAGATTGAGGCTTTCTCCGGACTTGCATTAATGGCAAGTCATCAAGATGACGAAAATGAAGCAAGTTCGTCCGAAATGAGCATCGAGAGCATCGATGAAGGGAGAGCGACATCGGAAAAAAGCAGCAGTTCAAAGGGAGCTACGGATAACGAGATCGATAAGGTAAGTCTGGTACGATCTCTTTCTTTCGATAAGTTATTTAAATTTATTAAGTTATTATTTAAAGATTGTTGTAAATTAGTAAAAGAAAATAAAGAATTAAAGTTAATTCTAGTCAAATCCTGCTTATTAGAATATTTTGAAAAATTAAAATTAGAAAATGATAAATTGAAGACACAAGTAGAAAACTTGAAAAACATATACATGTTTAACTGTTCAAACTCAAAATTTTAAAAGACTACATGAGTCAAATTATAAAAATTCCCAAAAGTTATTTGCCCCCAAAATTTCTGATTAATCCTGTAAGAAGGAACTTATATTAGGTTCCAAAAACTTGTATGGATTAAAAGTTTAATTGGACTTAGGACTTTCAAAGAGTAGATTAAATGCTTGATTTCCTTAAGAGGCTTTATCTAGAAAGTGGTTGTTGCTCCAATAACCAAAAAGGTTTAGTGCCTCGCCACAGCCTAGAAGTCAATTAATGAAATAAAATGTTTAATTGACTAACTAACAAAGCATTTAATTATAATTACTGCTTTAAAATAGTTACTCAAATATTTTTTCACTTAGATTTTTTTATTTAGAAATTTTTTTTTGCAAAAATTTAAATTTTCTAAAATTATTACAATTTTTTTAAAGCGTTATCAAATTATTTTCAAAATTTTCAAAAAAACTTGATAAGTTTTTTTAAAAATTATTGGAAAATCAGAGTTTTTTTTTTAAACATTATCCTTAGATTTCTTTTGGTACTCCATTTTTTATGTGATCAAAAGGGAAGAAGGGAAGATTAAGTCTAGGGGGAGGTAGTTTAAACTATTTTAAAATTTTCCCCTAACTTAGGTCGGATTGCTCACATCAAAAAGGGGGAGATTATTGGTATCCGAAGGTTGTTTTGATGTGATCAAACAAGTTAAGTTAGGTCCTGTTGTGTTTAATCCTGTGTCTAAGTGTGCAGCAAGTTAGGAGCACAGGATGTCGAGCAAAAGACGCAGCTAGCGAGAAGGACCAGACGGGAGAGAACCGACGGACTCGGTGCGTCTGAGGGACGAGGTGCTGCGGAAGAGTACGCAGAAAGACAAGAAGGAGGCGCACGACGTTTCCAAGGGACGAGAAGCCAAGAGCAGAAGCTTGCTCAAGAAGGCCAGAAGTTCGGTTCGGGTGAGCCATATTCCCGATGGCTGAGATCACCCAAGCAAGAGGAACCAGAGCGGAAGACCCGGACTGAAGCGAGCCAAACCAGAGCGGATGGCCCGGACTAAAAAAAGTCAACTTGGTTGACTTTCCTGGTCTGGGCGCCTGGACTTTGCGCGCTCGGAATCTTTTTGAGCGCTCGGAATAGGATTTTATCTAAATCACATTTGACCATGATCCGTTGCGAAGGGGATAAAGTTTTATCCCCCTCTAGGTGCCTAGAACCCTTCCAGACGCCCCGAGCAGGGTTATATAAGCAGCCCTGCTCCCAAAGCTAAAAAAAATAACAAGAAATTGTGAAACAACACTTGTACACATCCACTGTTCTATTTTACCTTTCTATTTCTACGCTTCCATTGCTGTAAAGAGGCTTCTCTGTTTGAAGGAGAATTTTAGTGCACTTTAACTTCCTTGGATTAACAACCTCTCCGGTTGTGACCAAGTAAATCTGTGAACATCGTCTTTTTAGTTTATCTCTTATTTTGTTTATGTAAGTGTTTAGTTTAATTAAGTTATAAGTCCGAGGAAGGTTTGTTTTGCTTGATTTGTGTAGGGGCTTTTCCCCCCCCCCCCCCCCCCTCTCTAGCTAGCCTCCAAGGGTCCTAACACCTTCAACTCATAACACACTCTGATCCCAATCGATTGGGCTCTGGTTCAATTGATCACCTGATCGATTGACCAATCCTAACTTGCCTAACTCAAGTCTAGGGTTCCCAAACTCAACATTCAATCAAACTTGACCTGTTGGGACTCCTCATTTCCTAGCATCCTGTCAATGTTGACCTGCTGGGACTTCTTCACCGAGTGTCCGATCAATCCCTTAATCCACTTGGACTTTTCTCCTTGTGCCAAGTATTTGGTCGATCATTTAAGCTACTTGCACTTACAATCACCAGATGTCCAGTCATCCTTGACCCACTTGAATTTCCATTGTCTAGCTTCACTCACCAGGACATTCTTACTGCCTAGTTTCACTCACTAGGACTTTTACCTTGCTTCACTCACCAGGATTTCCGTATGCCTTGCTTCACTCACTAGGTCTTTCACCTGGCTTCACTTACCAGAATTTTTGTGTTGTCTAGCTTCACTCACCAGAGCTTTTACCTAGCTTCACTCAGTAGGATTTTTCTTCTGCTTGACTTCACTCACCAAGACTTTCAACACCAAGTGTTCGGTCAACAATGACTCACTTGGATTTTCCTCTTCTGCCAACCTTCCCATTGGACTTATCCTTGTCTAACCTTCAGTTAGGACTTTCCTAGTCAAATATCCGATCAACCTTGACCTACTTGATTCTTTTTCTTGTCAACCTGGTCAACCTTGACTAATCTCCTCAAATGGACAAATGCTCCTGCAATCTCCATACATTGTCGAAACAATCTTCATATTGTCAAATATTGAAACTCATATATTAGGACTCAAGTTTGAGCCAATTCAAGCTTAGTCAACCTTAACCTAGGGGAATTACACCAACAAAATCCAGTTAGTCTCATTGACTAGCCTTGGGGGGTGATTGGCCCGACCCCTTAGAATTTTTTCATCGGCCACCAGGGTAAATCGGGAAGCGCGCGCGATGGGCAGCCTAGAAGCTTAACATCCTTTAGTTGCTCACCCCATTTGGAGGAAAAATTCTTGCAAATACGCCATAGCTGGGGATCGAACCATGGATGTTTGAGTGACAACCTGGATGTCCTACCGCAGCACCATAGCCTCGGGGACTCTTACTAAATGAAGCATTGAGAGGAGTTGGTCTTGAGCTTAGCCCGAACATATACAACAGTCTTTCCTCAATTAGGATATTGCTGCTGAACTACAAGCCTAATAGCTTCTGGGATGTGCTAAAGTAGCCTCGCTCCAAATGGTAGTCTTTTAAAGTTGGAGGTGGGGTCAACTCTCGCTACTATCAAGTTGGCCAAAAAATGGAACATGGGGATTTGATGAAGAAGAATTAGGGTTTCCATCTCTTGTGAGATGAAGGAAGCTACTGTTGGGGTTGCAAGGTTGCAAACATAGTCCCATATTGAAAACACATGGGAAAGATCATGAGTTTATAAGAGAAAAGATATCTCCATTGGCATGAGGCCTTTTGGGGAGAGCCCAAGAGCAAAGTCATGAGGGTGTAGGCCCAAAGTGGACAATATCATGCTATTGTGGAGATATCTAAATTCTTTTTGATCCTACAATTGGTATCAGAGCCCGGACTGCTAGAAGGTTTAACCGCCGACTGTGCACAAGAGCTATGGTCTGATTGAGCCATGTGAGTACAATATTGACCTCGAACAAAGAAAGTGGGGCTCCTATGTTCGGATCAAGAGGACCAGACACCAGGCAGGAAGTCCTAGTAGGTCGGGTGGACCGAGGGGCAGGAAGACCTGGTGGGTCAAGGATTGGACATGGGAAGCCTATGGTCCTTTGTTTGAGGGGGGGATTGTTGGGGTTGCAAGGTTGCAAACATAGTCTCATATTGAAAACACATGGGAAAGATCATGGGTTTATAAGAGAAAAGATATCTCCATTGGCATGAGGCCTTTTGCGGAGAGCCCAAGAGCAAAGCCATAAGGGTGTAGGCCCAAAGTGGACAATATCATGCTATTGTGGAAATATATAAATTCTTTTCGATCCTACAGCTACTTAATCAAATTAATCTCGAATTGGGAGGAAAAGAAGAAAACATCATCTTCCATCTTCTTAGGTAAAAGAAAAAACGATAGAAGCGAGAAGAAAGTGGAATATGATACAAATGGAAAAGGATTACCACCCTAGTCAAGATGTGGAAGGAACTGGGGCCAAGTTATGATAATGTGATATGAAAATATCATGATACTTTGATGAAGAAAACTGGGATAGAGAAGTGTAGCACACTCAACATGTGACTTCGGAAGAAGGTCACAAAACTTGGAGGAGGACCATTTGGCCGATTGTTATTATTTGGAAGCCTTAATAGATGATGGACCAAAATTCCATAAATAGTCCTCAATCAATCCAAGGATGTATTAGTAAAATTTGAGATGGTAGATCTATACCAGGGAGAAGAAGAGGATTCTCCGACCATGGAGTGTGCTACCATAGACTGGTGAAAAGAAGAATCTTAAAAATGAACTATAACAATTTACTAGGTGAGAAGGAAATCTCATAGATGAAGAAGATGAAGAATAGTAAATGCAAAATCAAGTTGTTTGCATGGATGCTCTTATTTGACCTAATAAAACCTGACTTGCTCAATGTGAACCGTTAAATCTCTACTGTTACGAGAGAAGGATAAATTTCTCACTCTAGGATCAAGCATATTGAACAAATAAAATCCAAATAATTATTACCTGGTGAGAGATACTTCATCTTCTTTATCACGGGTCATGTCACATTAATGTGATATAACCTCAAAAGCGCATTGATGCATTTTGGGATTAGAAATTAAGATAAATGATGCAGGCAATGTGCTCAATAGGAGTTGTTGCATTTAAAGGCATAATAACTGTGACGTGATGGCATTTAATGTGTAATCTTTTCAGAAATATACAACTGGATCTGCCACGTGGCTTAAGCGGTCGAGATGCTTGAATTATTTCGATCACATAACAGTCCAGCCAATTAGACTCTTACCTCCTTCGACTATACCTGAAAGAGAAACTTGTGATCTGGGAGGTAGCTAGTGGGTGCCACGTGGACAAGGGAAGATTGATGAACTTGCTGAGGTGGTTCCAATAAAGGAGAAGTCAAGTCAACGTCTGATTCCTTGGCCTCTCAGTTCTTAGGCCTCCCTGTTCCTTGACCTCCTGACTCTATGGCCTCCCGGTTCCTTGACCTTCTGGCTCCAGGACCTCCCAGTTACTTGGCCTCCTAGCTCCTTAGCCTCTCGGTTCCTTGGCGATGTGCATCAAAATGCAGGACCATTTCAGAAAAAAAAAAAAACCAATTGTATAAATCTTGAATTATTTCTGGAAAAGAATAATTCTCGTACAAATCTTAGATTAGTTCGAAAAAGAGATAGCGGCGTGAATAAGTCTTCCATTATTTAAGAAATTAAATAATAATAACGTAAACATCGGAACTGAAGGAAAAATTTTATTGTCTCGTTATAAAAGATAATCTTTTTCGACATCTCAAGTATATACGCACACCTACATATATCAAAATCCTAATATTCATTTTCGTCTTCGTTCTCTAACTTGAGTGTCGGAGTGACTATATCGAGGAGTCCCCTTACTGTCATTCTAAGTCTTTTTTCTTCTTGCTTATTTTCATCTAGGCTCTTAAAATCACATCATCATTTTTGATGATTAAATTGGTGATAAAGTTAATTCACCGATGATTCACTTAGGCTACGTTTGATAGGGTGTAATCTGTCTTGTAATGTAATCAGGATTACATTACAAGGCTGATTATTTTGTTTGTTTTAACTTTAAACCTGTAATGTAATGTAACATCGATTACAAAAGGTAGCGAAATTTTGTAATCTGGATTACAAAGCAAATACTATGTAATCCGATTATATTACGAGGTCATTGTTTAACCAAAATTTGAATGTCGAATATATCCCTAGTTAGCCGTCGCCCGCCGACCGCCCGTCGCCACCGATCATCAGCCATCGCCGGTCGCCGCTGTCGTCGCCGTCGGTCACCGACGACCGCAAGTTTCGACAGAGGTGCAGCGACCGTCGGTAGAAGTTGCAGGATATTTTTATAATTTTATAATAATATGAATTACATTATTTATAAAAAATAATGGATATCAAATAAAAGAATGTAATCATTCTTGCAATTAAACATTACATATATTATATTACCAAATATAGTAATATAATAAAAATTACATTATATTACATTATAAATTTGATTACATTACAAACTCGATTACATTACACTCAATTAAACGTAATCGTAATGTTCACGCACAAGATCAACCGGTAATAAGCATACTTGGAGAGTTAGTAAATGTTCCATACTTCCTTTTCTTGAGGTGTCTAATATTTCTTGGTCTGTGTGTTGACTGGAATTT
Source organism: Zingiber officinale (assembly GCF_018446385.1). Classification (NCBI taxonomy): domain Eukaryota; kingdom Viridiplantae; phylum Streptophyta; class Magnoliopsida; order Zingiberales; family Zingiberaceae; genus Zingiber; species Zingiber officinale. The sequence goes on along the minus strand of NC_056006.1, from coordinate 71,359,027 downwards.
TTTCCCCCTCAAAAGATTGTTCTATTGACTGTCTTTTGGTGCATGGTAACTTTGCAGCCATTGCCAAACTTTAAGTTAGTCAAAGGAAAATAATGTTTTTTTTTTAGAAAATGACTTCTATACTGTAAAATTCCCTTTCAATAATTTCATTTTTTTCAAGATATTAGAATTTTATGTGATCCTTCACAATGTGGAAATTGAATGACTCGACTTATTGAAATCGCAGATTGAAAGCATCCTGCAGTGGTCCCGAAGTCCATTGTAGTACTGGGAGAAGTTAGAAATTTTGACATTTCAATAATTGTAGTCTATTCTTTTAGCGCCATAATTAAATCTGATAGATGCTGGCTTAACATCATGATTGAATTCTCAAGATCATGATTGAACACATATTATGACTGTTGAATTCTCAAGACTCTTCAAGTATTTACATTTAGATGATGACTGATGATAAGTTTTGAATTCAAAGCCTTGCAATAACTGTTGTTAGGCTAGAGAAGTAGAGCCTGGGAGGTGCACTTTTAGCCTAATTTTTTTTTAGTTGAATGACTTTAACGAATATTTCAAGACATAGACCAATGACTAGAAAAAGCCTTCGATTGGGTGCTTTTTTTTTTTATTGAACCCACTGGATTGTTCAAAATTGACTGTCTATTTTGATCAATTCAGTTAAGTTAATATTTTTAATGCAATTTGACTGCCTAATTTGATCTTGTTCTTCTCTATTTCCCACAAATTTGACTGGAAAGTTTGTATGGACAATTTCTCACAAATTTGACTGCCTAATGTTTTTAATTAATTAATTAGTTTGATTGATGAGTAATTTAATTAGGATGCAATTTATCTAATTAAATTGAGAGAGGAATTACAAAATTAATGGTTAGTTCGTCCGATATAAATTTAAGGTATTTTGCTCAATTGAATTTTATGTTTAGTAAGAATTAACTTGGGATGAAATATAATTTTAGAACAATTTTAAAATGGTCGTTAAATCATTATTAAAAGGTTAAAACTCTTTTAAAAGATTTAAAAATTAATTTAGAAATCATAAATTAAATTATATTTAATTTAATACTCTTCAAAATTATTGATTCTAATTGCAAATTGGTTGAGATTAGATATCTAACTAATTTTATACCTAATGGCTAGTATTAATTTTGGTTATTATACCACTTCTCTCTCTTACTCTTCTTTTTCTTCTTTTTCTTCTTCCTCTTGTCAACATTGTCGTCGACGTTACCACCTAACCATGGGAAGATTCATATATTTCGTAGAGAAGTGGAGAATACATTTTGTAACATATAGCTCGTGGTAGAATTCCAACCTCTATAACTAGTAGAGGAAGTTAGGCAAAACAAAACGGCACATCCTTGATTTCTAGTCAATGATTGTTTAGAAATCATTAAATTTTTTTAACTTATACTGATTAATTCTAAGATGAACAGAACGATCCATCAATCTTAGATCAACCGTTCATTAAGAAAAGTATTCGTTAATTTCTTATAACTAATTATACGTATGATTTGTATATATTTTGTATAGAAAATAAAAGGAAAATAATTAATAAAAAACTATATGTAAATGAAAAAGAAAATGATCATATGAAAAAAACATACTTGAAAAAAATATATTAAGTGTTCGTTAATTAAATTATTAGACGTTGACTTGACAAACTATGATTGATGTCTATTAAACAAAAATATCCAAAACGCTATCGAATATACGCCTTCATATTCTACTAGATATTCAAATTCTTCACCCAATTAATTATTTTCGCTTCGAAAAAAACCCCGAATTTTGTTTTTTTTTATTGTGTTTCCTACTCTCTCACACTAGTCAACGGGGCAGATCCGAAGTGCCGTTATGAAGTTGCTGTTGACTAATTCGGCTGTTGACTAATCGGCTTCGCGAGTGCCGGGTCTCGCCGTGCATCTGATCAGCTTTTACTTTGTTAGCTGTTTAGGCGCTCAGGAGTCATGGCCATAAAAATTAAAATTTGAAGTTTATAATTTAAAAATTGTAACTTTCTCTTTTATTTTAAAATTAACAAAATGAGTCAGATCTGTACACAAATATTAATAATGTAAAAAATTATAAGAATTTTTTTTTAATTGGGAAGAAAGTGATAGACCTTTATATTTTTTATATTATCTTATTATTTTATTAAAAATCTCCCCCCTTTACTAACTAATTTTGGTGAAGCCTAAAATGAATTTACATTACTGTCTTTTTTTCTATTCAGACTAAAAATAATTCCAAGGTTTATTAGTAATTTTCTTTGATTATTTTATATAAAAAATATAGTTCTCTTTAGTCCCACATCTTAGAATTGATAACACTATGATCAAAGAAGCTTCTATAAATATTTTAGGCCGACAATGTTAAAAAATATATTTTTCTTAGTTTCTTTTATTAAGATAAGTATAATATTAAATTAAAATAATTTTTTGCATAGAGAATTCTATTACAATAATTTATTTCTGGAATTCTCTAACGTGACACTAGAAAATCCAAATAATTCGGATTTTCAAAGACCCAAATAATTTATATATTATTATATTACACACGCAACGCGTGTACGATCACACTAGTATTAAGAAAAAGTTCATATAACTTTAATAATTAGAGATTGTCCTACTCACATAACAATAATGTTTATAGGAATTCTAAACCGAACAAGCCTATTTTCATTTAGCACACGCATTTTTTTTATTTCTATAAAATGACATTTT